>NC_041405.2:92414085-92714085 GCF_900747795.2 Erpetoichthys calabaricus | reverse complement strand
GAAGCATCAACAAACAGCAAGTTAAAACATTATAACACTTTTGTCAAGAAAAGGCCATTCAGCCAAACAAAGTTGATTCTACTCGGCTCATTTCTCCAAAGACATAAAATGGATGTGGTGAAGAGTGTCTGAGGTGGTGCAGAGTTGGTGTAGATAGAGTTAAAAATAGTGCAGTTCAAATGTTGGCAGTTTAAGTGTACGAACGGCAACGGAGTATTTAATGGAGGAATGGACTGAATATGCATTCACTTGCAGAAGACCAATCAGCTCAGTCATCGCTCATTGAGGCTCTGCAGATCGTTCAGCACACCTATGCTCACAAAGAGTATAAAAGAGGCCAAAGTAAAAGGGGCAGGTCAGTCCTGTTGAGCATAGGAGCAGGAGCAGCTGGAGTGCTCCAAAGGTTATCCTTTGAATGCCAAGGGACAGTGGCAGGATGAAGAACTAGAGCTCTGAGGATTCCAGCAGGTACCTGTGGAGGTGGCTGGGCTGGGAGTTGATCAAGGACAACATTCACCAGTGTCACAAGAGTGCAGAGAAGGGTAAGGTAAGAGAGGAATGCATGGGATAATGAAGAAAAGGGCCAATTCTGACTCCGGTTTTATTCCTAGTTTTATCTATTCATTGAGGGATTTATTTATTGATTGAATTTAACTTCCTTACAATGGCACTTTTGCGTTGGATACTTTGGATTGTTTTATTAAAAGCATTTTTTTCACCATACCTTGTTGTTTGTGTCCTCATTGTCCTAGTCCATCTCAGTTGATAACTATCATTTCAAGAAACGGAAGATGCCCAGGCTCTGGGCACTTGGGGCTTTACGGTCGAGTTATAGCTGTCTAGTACACTACTTAGCTTACTCCATGTGCCTAAGGAACTTCTTAACATTTACATGCAGTTTAACCCTAAGAAATGTCTGTGTCCCCCTGTGTGTTTGTTGAAGTATTCATTTTAAAATAGCACTTAAGTCCTGACTTGGGCAAGATGCAAGGATCACGTGCCTTAGCTTGTTCAACTGTAGTGGCCTCTTATCTGATACAAAATCATCCAGAAAACCCTGCTGCTAATTTGCAAAGCTATCAAAATCAATATGCCATAGAAAGATAAAATGTTAAAGGAAATTAAAGGGTTTAGGATCCCAGGAGGGAAATACCCCAGTAATACAGGAACTGGTGTTTGCGTAGTTTACCAATATGTACAAAGATAACGCTAGTGTTACAGCGACAGGGACATAAGGTGTCTCTGCTTGTTGGACCTGGAAACAACTACTATGATGATCCTTTTTGTCCAGAAGAGGATGTTAGCAGAGAGTTAGTCAGAGTAGACTTAGACTCACTGGTCGTCTTCTGGGCTGAGTCGATGATATAGGAACTGAAAAAGAAGCCAAAGCACACGTGACTTCTTTGGCTGCTTCTCAAACCTCCGATCTCCTGTGATCCCTTTGAAACAGCTCCATTAGGCTCAATCAGATAATCATCCATCTATTAGCCAATGAGCTATATCCTAACTTCAGGGTCACGGGGGTCTGCTGGAGCCAGTCCCAGTCAACACAGGGCGCAAGGCAGGAAACAAATCCCGGGCAGGGCGCCAGTCCACCGCAGGACACACACACCCACACACCAAGCACACACTAGGGACAATTTAGGATCGCCAATGCACCTAACCTGCATGTCTTTGGACTGTGGGAGGAAACCGGAGCAGGTGGAGGAAACTCCACGCAGGGAGGACCCGGGAAGTGAACCCAGGTCTCCTAACTGCGAGGCAGCAGCGCTACCCACTGCGCCACCGTTCTGCCTGCAGATAATCATGCCTTTGACATCTAGAATGCCTGTCTACTGTATATAAATCTATGAAAAAAAACATGATTTTCTCACAGTGATGTACTCGCTTTTGGAAAAGTTTATTTAGTTTAGTAGCTCCAAGTTTTTTAGTGCTGCTACCACAGCTTCAGACCCCTGGGTTTAAATCCTGGCTCAGTCATCATCTGAGTTTGCATGATTTCCCTGTGCCTGCTTGCATTTTTCTCCAGGCTTTCCTCACATGTTTCCAAGGTTAATTTAGCGACTATAAAATTGAGTATGTATTGCAGTGGATTGGGCCCTGTGCTGCCAGGTATAATTCCAGTGACCCTGAGGTGGGTCTGATAATGGACGAATGGATATATGCAGTTTACACAACATCTGATTACTACTTTTTTAAGGTTAGATATAGCAAAACCTATTGACACACACCAGGACAAAGTATTCAAAAATGAGCACAATAAGAAGGGCTAGTTAATTTTATGAATGCTTAAAAAAGACTAGTTCATCATCTGCACTGTTTTTTCCAGTCCAGGTTCAGGGGCTATCCTGCATCTGTAGGTGATACTGGGTCAGACACTCAGTAAGTGACCAGTGTATGGCTGGATCTACTTTCAGGGTGACTTGGGTGCACACCCTATGGTTCTGGCTGCAAAGCGGCCTTTGCATATGTGTGTGTGAGAGAGAACAAAAAAATCACTGAAAGCAGGGAAAGTACAGGTTTTCACAGACAGACACTCATAGCAATCTGCTGACCAACCATAGTTTACTTCTAGCTTCACAATCATAAACCTATCCATTCAGACCCAGAAAAGAAAAGGAGCAGTCCTGACTCGTCGATAAAGGTGGGGAACGATCAGCGCAGATCTTGAACACCCTGGGGCCTGAGGGAGTCTTAATCCAGGTTTGCACAAGTACTTTATGATATGTACATAGTCTGTACATTAACATCAACAGGACGTCATCTCACCGTGTCAATCATGATCGCTGTGAGAGAATTTAGTAGACACGAGCTTTGTGTTTTCCTTTTTGCGTTGTACTCTTGAGTTCAACCTGCTCACCGAAAAGTTTTTAGATTTTGAAGATACACAAATGTGAACATTACAAAAAAAGGACGTCATCTTAAATCCAATACTCATTTTGTTCAGATGAGAGGCGCTGTTGATTAACAAACCAGTACTGACTTCTGCAACACTTTCTAGCAGTGCGGATTATGAAACAATATTTGAAATTCGGTCTGTTCTTGAAAGGGAAGCGCGGCTTTATTTGTGCAAGCCAAAATAAAATTGCCACTCGCTTGCACATGTAGACATCCTATAAACAGAGTTATCATAACATGTTTATTTTTAGGGAGGAATAGCTTTTGGCAACCACGTACCGAGTCTCCTCTTGACAGAGCAGATGCTGCCTGCATGCAACCGTCAGTTCTCCCTGGTTCTGATTGGCTGAAAAGAGCGCGAACACAGAGTCGCGATTGGCGGAGAGACGCGAGCCATGCTGTGCCTTCGTGATCGAGGGGGTTACCCGAGTTCATGACAGGAGGTTGCTTCAGCGCTGTCGCTCGTATCCTAGCTAAAGAGTTTATTTGAAACCCAATACGAAAAGGGGATTTGCAACACAGAAGTAACACCGTTTATATAAGCGCACAGCAATATTTTGTGCTTAAAGACTCTTTTGGAGCTGCTTTACTGCAACTATGTATCTAGGTTAGTAACTGTTCTTGTAAAGTAAAGCCTCTTATGCCACAGGTGGGACAAATGCCGTCCCTTATTGGCAGCTCGGCCTAAATGCTGATAAGTATCACGCGAATACTGGCGCTTCAGACACAAGAGGCACCATTTTCCTTTATTAGAATTCCGACAGCCTATCCAATTTGGCCGACTGACATCATCCTCACACGATTGCCAAGTTTCCATGTCCCGCCTCTGTGCCGTGCCCCCCTCATGCCTAATGCATGATTGGCTTTCCGAGAGAGAGTCGAGATTCTGATTGGTTTAAAAAAGGGACAGGGGGTCTACTGTGGCGTGTTCGCTTTGCTTCATTACTACCCAGAAAACGATTAGGCGTGTTCATTTGACGTTTTATCTTGCGGAAAGAAGTGTTGCAGAAAACACAGCGCGAAAGGGCTTGGCGTATTACAGTAAACTGTGGGGTTTCACGTAGACAAACGACTCGACGCGTGTTTTGTAACAGGGTATTCTCGCAGTATACCAGAATCATATTTTTTGGCCGTGTATGAATGCATATAAGGAGTTTGACTTCGTTTTTTATGACATTCCAAATATAGTTACACGACAGACATACACACAGTTTATAAGTACACACATGAGAATGTAATCATATGCATACGAAGTGCCAGAAATACCGAATTTAGCATTAGCAATTTGTAAGAATATTTAAGATGATGGAGGAGGTATGGTCTGGGGAGCCTGCACAGACTGAATAAGGACTGCTGAATTAACCATTTCTGAGCTTGATAAACTGTGGAAAGAAACTATCCTTATATCTGCGCGTTCTGGCATAGTTTAGTACTGTATACAATGCCTGGCAGATGGTGGAAGTTCAGAGAGGTTGTAACTTGGATGTGAGGGGTCGGTGATGATTTTCCTTTCCCACTTTAGTATTGATCTTGTAAGGTGGGCCAGTGATCTTTTTGGCAGACTCGACTATTTGATGTGTTCTTGCCCCGTTTAGTTCCTGATTAGAACCACATTGTAATGTGTGGTGAGCTCAGAGCAGATTCGTGATTGCTGTTTAGAATTATGATGGAATCTGTGTTGGCCTTCCATGTGAAGCCCTGGGTGATTATAGATCACATAAATATGAAGGTCGCCACATCTGACACATTACTGTTTAAAATGGAGAATGAAGGTAATATTAACGGGCACCTCCTGAATCTCACTGTTATGCATATAATTGTGGAACGTTTTCAGTTCATGAAGATAAATACATTTTCACCCACGTACAATACAGACATTATCATATACATATGGTGAAAAGTTTTAGCTGAAAGCTACAACCAAAAAAGGAATTTAAATTGATTGGCAGGTTAATGATTTCAGTAAAATCAGCCACTTAAATCCTCTTTTCTTGTAGCTTCTATACAACTGTAAATGTCATGTTTTAGATAGATAGATAGATAGATAGATAGATAGATAGATAGATAGATAGATAGATAGATAGATAGATAGATAGATAGATAGATAGATAGATAGATAGATAGATACTTTATTAATCCCAAGGGGAAATTCACATACTCCAGCAGCAGCATACTGATACAAAAAAAAAAACAATATTAAATTAAAGAGTAATAAAAATGTAGGTAAAAACAGACAGTAACTTTGAATAATGTTAATGTTTACCCCCCCACACACACACGTTTTATTAAGTATGTACAGTAATGCATTATTTTGCTGATACCTTTATCCAAGGTGGCTTGCAACATCTGAAGGATAAAATTGGTTACATTTCTTTTGGTTTTTCCAGTTGGAGCACAGGCAGGTGAAGTGACTTTGCACATGCTCACATTTCGTCAGTGGCTAGTTTTGAATCCACAACCTCAGGGTTTGAGGTCCAAACCCTTAACCACAATGACACACCCCACCTGTTATGCAGATGTATACAATGAACAGTGTAGTGGTCCAGTGGGTTAGAATGATGGATTCAGGTGCCATCAGGGTAGAGTCTGCAGGTTCTACTCATGTCTGTGAGGGCTTTTCCCCAGGGGCATCCCACAGCCCAGAAATGAGTGAATTAATATCAGTGGCGATTTAGAATTGGCCTGGTGTGAGTTGTGAATGGGTGAGTGCATTAGGGGGCCCTGCAATGGACTTGTGGCTAATCTGAGATTGATTTCTGCCTTGTGCCCTGAAGATACTGAATTGGATTAAGTGGGTTTTAGAGTGTTACATAAAAAACAATACTTTCAACTCTTTTGTTGTACCCACCTGCAATATTTTTTCAATATGTTCATTTTTCTCGGTAGCAGAAAGAGAGTAATATAAAACTCTCTGTGTAAGGCACATGTGTAAGTATATATGATAAAAATTTATAGCTGAAGGGTAACTTATTTGATCGAGAACAATGCTACTTTTTTTTCCCATCCTTCACATTTTTCTTCTATGCAGCCTTCTAAAGTAACATCCAGCCTGTTAATACAATTCAGCACTTGTTTGTGAAGCAAAGTAGATTTTTGTCCACAGTATACATATTGACACCTTCTTGTCTTTTCTTTTTAAATGGGCACAACTGCTGGTTGCAGTTTGTTTCGTTTTAGTCGATTCTCATATTAACAGTTGCGCAATTAAATGTTTTTATATCTGTGCTATGTTGAATACACCAAAATATAAAAAAAAAAAACCAGAAATGAGAACTTGACAACATCATTTTTATATAAGGGTGTCATGAGCATTTTTTTTTCTAACTTTGTTATTTCTGTAAAATCATGGTGATACTATAGGGTGCCTTGGGTATGCCAAGGCACATGCTCATCTTGCTATAAATGTTAAAAATGCTAATAAAGTGAGCATAGCAAGGGGTGTGTTTCTTTTAAGCTATATCTGTTGGATGCAGATAAGCTTTTGGTTTGCTGTTTATAGATCCACAGCATTTGAAGTTTGTCCAAATTAAAGATAACTTTAACAGTGTAATAGTTTTTCTTCATTCCTGCATCAGAACAGTCTCCGTTTGAACTTTAACTTATAGACTTGCATAAATCCAGTGGAAAAAAGTGGGAAAAACATCTATTTAGCCTGCTGAACCTAGGAGTGGCCCTGTAGCTCAAGATGCAACAAATCCTCAGCTTATTGCTTACTTCTGTGCACTGCGCAGTGTAACCAATTCACTCCTTATTCATCACAGTATTTCTCTCTATGCATTTTGGTTTTGTGGATACAAAAGTCTCCCTGTGTGGTACTGGGCACAGTTGCCACCATCTCAGCACTATCTACCTCTACCCCTTTGCATCTGGCATCCACAAACAAGGCAGAGACATCTGCAGTTGCTTGGATTGAATGAGATTACAGCACACTCTTATGTTCTGTGTCTTGATTATTTCTAATTTCAAGGAATATTGTGCTCATATTACTTTACACTTTAGATGAGCTAACAATCATTTAGACTGCTTCAACAACTTTAACCTTCTCAATATCACCACCCTTTAAATCATCACATCCAACAACCCTACTGAACCAGATAACAACCATACAACATCTTAATAGGGTAAGTACAGCTTTGCTTGATAGGGGAAATAATATGGAGGAATCATTGTGGCTGCTGGTTTTCACTATGGCCATCATCTTAATTCAGTGAAAATTCTGCTAACTTTCTGTTTAAATGTACAGTGCTTGTTAAATTCAGCAATGACAACAACAACATTTATTTATATAGCACATTTTCATGCAAACAGTGTAGCGCAAAGTGCTTTACATGATGAAGAAAGAGAAAAAAGACAAAATAAATAAAATTAGGGAACACTAATTAACATAGAATAAAAGTAAGGTCCGATGGCCAGGGAGGACAGAAAAAACAAAAAAAAAACTCCAGATGGCTGGAGAAAAAAATAAAATCTGCAGGGGTTGCAGGCCACAAGACCGCCCAGCCCCCTCTAGACATTCAACCTAACATAAATGGCCTCAATCAGTCCTCATTATATTCAGGGTTCTCATGGAAGAATTTGATGATGATGGTCATGTGGACTTCTGGCCTTTAATCCATCAATGTAAGGACATCATGGTGCTTTGATTAGGTGGTGGTGGCGCAGATTGCCACCACAGAAAACCAGAAAAAGAACAGAAGAGAAAGTAGGGGTTAGTACGGATTTTGGAGCCGCCATGAATAATAATTATAATTAATTGAATATGGATTGGCGATTCTAAATTGGCCCTAGTGTGTGCTTGGTGTGTTTGTGTGTGTCCTGCGGTGGGTTGGCACCCTGCCCGGGATTGGTTCCTGCCTTGTGCCCTGTGTTGGCTGGGATTGGCTCCAGCAGACCCCCGTGACCCTGTGTTTGGATTCAGCGGGTTGGACAATGGATGGATGGATGAATATGTATATATATATATGACCAACTGGTTTCAGATTTCTTAGGAGTTTTGAAAAACATATACTGATATCTGTGTAGACTTTCTCGTACATAGGTTCATTGACAACATTAATGTACGAGGAACAAAATGTTCAGGTAAGTTTCAAAGAGTAAATTCAGTTTTGAGTTTAAAGCATAATTTTGCTGATTTGTTCAAAATTTAAGCACACTGATCTTTTGTAATTGGCACAATAAAGGAAAAAATGAGATAATGCAATAATTTCATTTTCAAAAATTAAAGAAGCTAGATATTAACCTTTAATTAAGAAATTGGTTAGACTGAAAACCATAGGTCACAGTGTTCCTACTGAATCAGAACTAAGAAACACTGCTTTAAGTATATTGACAGATTTTACATTTTTAGAAGTCTCCGGGCAGATGCCAACCTCCACGAATCTCAACTGCAGTAGGCCAAGTGGCCTTGGAAGCAGAAGATTGGGTATTTTTCAAAACAGGATAGAAATAAGGCACAAAATGAAAGGTAGGTAGTCACCTATTGTTAAAATGTTCAGTCTAATTGTCTTCCTAATCTTCTTAATGTAACTGAATGGCGTTCTATTCAACTGTCTGAATGTTTTGTTCTTTATACCCAACACCAGACCCCTTTACCCCTTTATATTTCTGCCTTCCACATGTTCCCAGTTTGCTTACATCAAAAAGCTGCTACTTTCTGATTGCTTTTCTGTTGGCTCATTTATTCATTGCTCTTTTACCATAGTTGATACAGTAAATTTCCTTTCTTAGCTCATCTTTCTGCATTCTGTCACCAACAATCTGGTCTTTGTATGTTCATGTGTCGAGCCCTAGAAGTAGCAGGGTATCATGTGTTTGTTCAACAGTGCTTTGTAATAAGACCTGAGGATGATTACACTGTCACAGTGAAAATGAGACGTCAATAATTGAAACTAGCAACTGACTACAAACACATTTTTTAACAAGAGACCTGTTGCAAGGAAGAGATGCACCGCATGGAGTGCATGGATTTTTTTCAGTTTCTTAAAGTGATAAATGTGCATTATGTTTTTAGTCAGGGTTGCTACAATTCTTAAATCTCTGAGATCAATACTGTATTGAGGATTTGTTCTGTTCTGTGTATTGTATTGTATTGACCCCCTTCTTTTTGACACCCACTGCATGCCTAGCCTACCTGGAAAGGGGTCTCTCTTTGAACTGCCTTTCCCAAGGTTTCTTCCATTTTTTCCCTACAAGTGTTTTTTTGGGAGTTTTTCCTTGTCTTCTTAGAGAGTCAAGGCTGGGGGGCTGTCAAGAGGTAGGGTCTATTAAAGCCCATTGCGGCACTTCTTGTGTGATTTTGGGCTATATAAAAAAAAATTGTATTGTATTGTATTGTAATTTAAGGGGTTAAGAACAATAGCTAGAAAGCTGTCTGGTTATTTTAGGTTGCCATCCATTAATTCATTCAATATTTGAATGAGCTTCTTCCAATACAGTCATAAGGTAGTCCAGAGCCCTTTTCAGCAGCTTTTGTCAAATTATATGGTAATGGCAAATTTACAAAGGGAAAGTGTAGTGTTGGCATCCAACCACTTCTGCACGTATTTAGGATGTAGGAGAAAAACTGAGTTTTTAGAGAAAACACATAAGGGCATGGAAAGATGGTGACATCTCCTCACAGACAGCGACTAGATCCAGATTTCAATCGAGGACCCTGGAGCTCTGAGGCAACATAGCTGAGCACTAAGCCACAGTACCAGCTATTAGTGCATTTAATACTGCTGTAATGCAATTAACCCATCCTTATGTAATACAGGGAGAAGCTGTGAGAGGAACCAGTGATCTAAAGACATTCTTTATGTCTTAATTTCAGGCTGCCCCTAAGTAAAAAAATCCTTATTTTTCTTGTGTAAAAAATAAGATTTCTGAACAATAAATGTTCCCCTTTTTTACGTACCACAAATGTGAATTATTTAATGTGCATTTGTAAATACTGCATATCCAAATACTTGATGTGCTTTTCAGTCTTGCTTAATCTTGAACTAAAGTGCTAAATTGTAAATATGTCACTCTTGACTCTGATTTGAATGCACAATTAAAACTTTTGGAACATGGTTGTAATGTAGCATTAAGCGTTTGTATCTTTGTGGTGTATTTATGGACCTTGGTTAAATACAGAAAAAATATCTTTAATCAATGTCTGTAATAAAAGTAAGCACAGTTGAAGTGTCCACTTCCACCTAACTTAGATGGCGATTTTTAGGAGGAGGAAATAAATATTTGCTTTACTTTTAGAATAATTTTCTTGAATATTCTATTTTTTTGAGAAAAGTCTATATCCTTAATATAGTAATTACTTAATTAGTTTAATCACTTTAACAATCCTAGTCAAGAAAAAATCTGCTATGAGCGATTACTTCAGCACATCTGATTTTATTCAGAAATTCCAATAAGCTTATTTACAGTACAGTACAAGTTCCACTAACTGCTCTCTACCTGGTCCCCAATAAGTGGTCCTCAAATCCGCACTTCTTGGCTGCATTTGGTTTTGGCTCAGTCTATGAAATTTCATTTAGAGTAAGTCAAATTGTTTATGGAGGCTAAAGTATTTGATTAGATAAAGCATCTTTAATTAAGTTGTTGAGAAACTTGACTAAGATGGAACAGATAAAAGCTAAATATAAAGAAGAAATGAAAAAAGCTGAGACGGCAGGGTCAGAAGCAAAGAAATTAGTGCACTCACCCACTCTCGTGAGAAGCAGCTCTTACATAACAATCACTGACAGAAGTGCCTTTGTACACAACTTGATACTATGTTATCCACAGTGCTGAGGAAAGGTCCCCAGCCTACACTCACACAAAGGAATGACAAGCTGAGAACTTTCAAACTGCAGTGGCAGCCAACTTGTGCCCAATCCTACCCTCCCTTGTTATCAATGGAAACAATGTATTCCAGCAAAGAGAAATGTGCTTCTTTGAAAATGTAATATATTTGGAATATGAAAGGAAATGTTTCAATTTTTTGTTTACCATTTAATAAAATGTTCAGAACATTGGCTTAGTTATTTTACAGTCCATAGCTGCCTTTATAGTTAATACCTATCACATGGTGTTTTACGTGAGCCTTACAAAGCAACTTTTATATTCTTTACCAGGTAGGTTAGAGAAATGCTCAGGTTTGTACAGTGAGCCAGCAGCGGGATTTGTACCTGAAATCTAGTGCTTTCAAGCTCAAATCCTTTGTTACTCTATTTCATATTCCATTTAATTTATTCTAAACACCTTTTTGAATAACTACTAGTCTATAATTATTTGCCTTAAATAGATTAAAATTAGCTAAATAGTTGATGGATCCACAACAATACTACTTTTGAGTGCAGGCTCAAATTGTTGACTCACACTCATAGTCATAGTGTTATTGTTTAGTGTGCTGTTTACCAGAAAAATCATTTTCTTACTGAGTCATGTATATATCAAGGTAAGAGCAATTTAGGAAGCATAAGCATAGATAGTCCATCATTTTTACTTTTTCTGCATATACAGCTATTGGGAAAGTATTATGAAGAGAAAAATGTTGGCCTCAATTTTTCAAAGAATTTGCAGGTTTTAGATGTCATTTAACATGATTTAACTACTTTCAGGGTGATGTGTGTATAGTCAGGTCCATAAGTATTTGGACAGTGACACAATTTTCATAAATTTGGCTCTGTACACGCTCACAATATATTTGAAATAAAGCAGCCATTATGTGATTGATGTGTAGACTTTTAACTTTCATTTAAGGGGTATACCAAAAATATTGTTTGAGCTGTTTAGAAAAGACAGACATTTCTGTAAATGATCCCCCCATCTGTGGATGGGACACCACGTCATCACAAGGCACACTCACATGCATTTGTGCTTTCATTCATTCCTGGTTAATTTAGAGTGGCCAATCTGACCTAATTTATATAAGAAAAGTAGAGTGTCCAGAGACAATCACAGTCAGACATGTGGATAACATTCAGACTTAACGTAGAGCATGTAAGACAGCAACCTAATAACAGCACTGCAGTACCTCATTTTTTTTTCATATGAATAAGAAAAACAGGTGAATATGTGAAAATGATTTACACCTTTTTTGAAAATAACTGGGGAGATAGAAAGAGGGTCTTAGACTTTCACATTTCCTATTTTTTCACTTTTTTTCAAATAATTTTTTTCTGATTTGATATACTTTGTTATTCCCCAATGGGAAATTGTCTTTTCATATGAACATTTATCTGTTGTTAAAATTTTTCAATAGTTTTCTATGATTGATTTAGCAAATATGCCTTAGGCCCATGGGCTGGTGTCCTGCCTGGGATTTGTTCCTCCCTTGCGACCTATGTTGGCTGGGATTGGCTCCAACAGACCACCGTGACCCTGTGTTAGGATATAGCGGGTTGGAAAATGACTGACTGACCTTAGGCCCATTCAGACTACACCCTGGTGCAGCACCCTACTTTGTGTATAATAGATGTTTTCCGAGATGCATTTTTCTCAGTTCTTATATCCCAATCAGGACAGATTCCTGCCTTGTTGCCATATACAGTATGACCAGAATAAGTTCTGCTTAGGGGTTTAGAAAATGGAAGACATGTTCAAACTTTTATAACTCAGCAATTTTATGGACTTATCTTACGGAGCCAATAATTAAATTTTAAATCTGTATATTGTGGTTAACTCCTTACTGCACAGACTATACTTAAATAGCGCTAGAATATAGTATCATGCAAATCACTATCTTAGTCACTAATTTTGCTTATGTGTCAGAATCATCCTAATTTTATTTATTTATTTATTTATTTATTTATTTATTCATTCATTTATATTTGACTAGGACCAGCTTAAAATTTTAGTCACCTACAATTTCCACACACCCCATCTGCATTAGACTCTGTCAAAGCTTAGTTTGCCATCCAGCTGGGCCTGTTGATCTGTGAAAATTAGCTAACGTTAATCCTGTCCAGTAATGGCTACAGATCAGGTATCATTAGCACTTGAGCCTTCAGCTCATCTTGAAACAGAAAGGGAGGAGGCAGATGATCATGCACACCATCGTTACCCATCCTCACCATAAAACTGATCAATAACTAATGAGCAGTTTTAGTTTAGCAATTACTGTATTTACCAAGCAGAATGGTTGAAAGATTGTAGTTCTATATATGAAATCCTTATTAATCAAAACTAGATTGTCCCTTCATCCACTCATTTTCCAATCAGTTTATGCTGTTCAGGGTCTCAAAGAGCCAGTGCTTATGCCAACAGCATTGGCCACAAGGCAGGAATCAACCCTGGGCAGGATGGCAATCCATTGCATTGAAGCTCACTCATGCACACTCATCCTTAAAGGAAGTGACAATATCCACATTTTTTGTATTGTTAGAAACAGTGTTTCTCAGACTTGTTCCTTGAGGGGTACCTCTGTTTCTTATGGTTTTCATTCCAACCAATTTATTAATCAATGGCCAATTCATGCCTATATTTTGCTGCTAATTTAACTGAACATTATTTTGTTCTTTTACCATTGAATGTGCTTATGCAGACATTCTCTTAGTTTGCATTACGTCTGTCCTCCCATCCATTTATAAATCTTCGTAATCCAGGTTAGGGTTGCAGCATTCTGGAGCACATACCCCAGCAGGAACCATCCATGGATCAGTCCATTTGGGTCAGTCCATTTGCATTAGAATTTAGTGAAGATTTTTTGTGTTTAATTCACTTTAGTTTTCCCCAGCGTATTTGTAAAGATTTGATTTTCAGGATGTTAATCATTAAACCAACCATTTGGGGATGAGCACACAGATGTGAATGGCTGTAAATTGACTGATCCTTTTTACAACACATTATTATTTGCCCTGGTGTCACATTTTTGGTAACACTCATTTGTAAAAAATAGTTAAAATCTATTAAGAAAATAACCAATGAACAAGGAAAGAAGTACACCTTAACATAAAGGAAGTCTCAGTACTATGGCAGTGTTTTCCAAACACTGTCCTGAACTACTTATGAATATTTTCGTTACTTGACCAAATCTGTCATGCCTCTATGCAAGCTTAATTTTCCAGGCTGCCCTCAAGTTTGGCTCCTGATGTAAACTCTTAATTATACACTAAACTCACCCACAGCAGTCAGTTTAAACAACACACATTTAGAATGTGAAAAGAACCCAGAGAGAACCCATGTGGACATGGGCAGAATGCCCTCACACAGACTGGGAGTGAATCCAGGTACTTTGAGACTTGAAGCAGCAAGTGCCAGTCATTGGGCCAGTGTGCCACCTATAGGTCTATATATTATTCTGCATATCTATATTTAAAACAGTTCATTTTAAACCATCGATTGTTATGGTGTCTGTCTTGTTCTATGCTTTTAACCTGGAAACTTATTTCATACAAATGAAGCTAAGCATGTTTGGGATTGGCCATTATTTGGATGGGAGATCATGTAGGAAATCTTGGGTTGCTGCTGGAATAGGTGTCGGCGAGGCTTACAGGAGGCAATTACCCAGTAGTCTGAATGTGCATTCCAATTCCACAGTGCAGTAATTAGGACACTAAGTTGTAAAAATGGTGTTGTTCTTCGGATAAGAAGTAAAACCGAGGTCCTGACTCTCTATGGTGATCCATGGGCATTCTTCATAAAGAGCTGGGTATATCCCGATGTCGTGGCTAAATTACCCTCCATGGTCTTGTCATTCTAGCTCCTAATCAACCCCTGTCTCTTTTTGGATATCTCTCTCAACACTTCACCTCCTAATAGCTCATGTGTGGTGAGCATACTGGTACAAAAATGTCTGCCATTACATCATTCAGATGGATGCAACACTTTAATGATGATTGAAGTGGCTCCCCATTCACTATGAAAATGGCGCTTTGAACTGTGAGAAAAGTGCTTTATTAATGTAAGGAATTATTATTATTATTGTTCCCTATATAAGTCTGTCCATCCATCCATCCATCCATCCATCCAGTTGAATTCAAGGTTAATGAGTGCTAGGACTCATTGCAACAGCAGCATTGAGGTAGGAACAAGCCTTGGACACACCATTGCAAGTTGGAGCCTAACAAGTTTTCCAGATAATTACCCACTGAGACAAGTACTATACAATAGTAAAATATGGTAAACAATTAAAAAAAAGATTTTTTCTTTAAGTATAAGTTTTTCATTTGAACCAAGACAAGCGTGTAATTGTGAATTCAAGTTAATAATCTGTGATGATAAATGTCAAACTTTATATTTCAAACCATTATGCCTTGATTTGATCCTGGCACACCTGGATAATAAAAATGTTTGTGCCAGTGTACTGTTTATAGAGTATAGCCTAGCCAGTGTACCGTTTATAGAGTATACTACCCACAAAATAGTATAAAGAGCCCCCTGTTGTCCTCCTTGCTCACCTATGTCAGATCTGAAACTTCATCTTTAAACTGGGTAATGGCACCCCATTTCTAAGTCTGATCATTAGCAATGGAGATATGGCTATGGAGAAGATATTTACCAAGTACAATAATCTCACACTTAATGTCAGCAAAACCAAGGACATTGTTTTCATGGACTAAGAAGCAGACTACACTCCCAAGTAGATTGGAGGGGATTCAGTGGAAAGGGTGAGCAGTTTTAAATTTCTAGAAATCATCATTACTGGCAACCTGAAATAGAACAATATCCATCCATCCATCCATTTTCCAACCCGCTGAATCTGAACACAGGGTCACGGGGGTCTGCTGGAGCCAATCCCAGCCAACACAGGACACAAGGCAGGAACCAATCCCGGGCAGGGTGCCAACCCACCGCAGATAGAACAGTATCTCATAGTTATTATCAATAAGGCTCACTAATGCCTTAAAAATGTGTTTCTGTCTCCATCTACGTTCATAAATTTATACAGGTGCACAATAGTGTTCATATTCACTGGCTGCATAACATCCTGATATGCCACTGTCTTAGCTCAAGGCCACAAAGCACTATAAAGGGTAGTGAAGGTGGCACAGAATTTTACCGATGCAGTATATATAATACAGTATTATTAAAGACCGTAGCAATCCTGCACAGTCACAATACTCTTTCCTGCATTCTGCATAGAGTATAGAACCATTAACACTTGCACCCCTATATTCAGGGGCACTTTCTATTGGCTATTCAACAACCATACAACTACATGAGTGGACCAGATGTGTGTTCTGATTTTATATTTGGTGCCTGTTGTTTCAGTTTCACTACTGTCACTAGTGTCATTATATTATGTACGACTGACAACAAACTTGAGCTTTGTGACCTGTGTTATTTCTTGATAGCCACTTGGAGACCCCAGCAATTCTTTATGATTCCATTATAATTTTCTGTTCACATTCCAATTGTATTGAAAGAAACCGAAAACCTATATAACATCTTTAAATACTGTATAATTCTTTCTTATTTTAAATGCATGTGGACTAAGTGTTATATAGAAATCATGAGGATGGTTGTGATTAATTTTCTGTGCTGCATCATGTTATAATTTTTAAGAACACTGAAAATTTAAAAACTGTGCCTCAATGGAATGGTGCCCTTCCAATATTGGTTTCTGCCTTGTATCTAGTGTTGCCAGAACTGGCCCTGACTCCCTGAAACCATAAAATAAAAATAGGTTAAAAATAGACTTCAAGAAATTAATCTCCTGAACAAAATATCTAATTGAACAATAAAAATTCTTTTTACATGCAATGTCCTGAGTTTCATTTTTTTGTCTTGGAGGCTGGTGCTTATTAAAATATAATACCGTTTCCACAGTCCACTCTGTTGCATACAATAGCACTATTGAGCAAAGTGACTTTCCTTTGTAGCGGAGTATTTTTGGACGCTGGAACTTGTCAGCTATCCAATGTTTGCCATTTCCTAAAAACGTTCAGCTTGCATCACATGTAAATTAATTAATGTGATTATAAAAGACAAGATAGAACAGGAGAAATGTTGTTTTACTAATATGCTTGAATTTCACGAAGAAACAGCAAAAACATGATGGGAGAAAATAGAATTATATGACCTACCCTTGAAAAAACTTTTTAATGTAGAACCTCCCCATAGCAAAGTTGCCTGTTTTAAATGAACTCTTGTAGTGTTAACGTAATCCTTAAGAGTGTATACATTCAAAGATTAGACTCATAGGTGCACTTAAAATGTTATTTTAACACTGGGAGTTTGGCTTTGGGGAGCTGATTCATAAAGCTATGAAATGTGCGGTGTTATGGGGTAGAGTGCAGGTAGGTGTAACATCGGCTTAAAAAGTGATAGCAATGGATTGTGGTCATGAATCATGTCTAGAATGAATTTCTGCAGCATCCACAACTGATGCCGTTGTTAAGTGAATAAAATACATTTTGTGAAGCCCTTCCCAATCAAGAAATTACAGTTAATTTGAAACTCTACTGTTGACAAAGCACATCACCACAAGGCACAATGTAAAATCTAAATTGAGAGAAAAATATAGTCATCCAAATGAAGCACTGAAACATGCACCTACAGCCATCATTTGAACTCATTTCTTGCTGAAAGAAATAATTTCTTTAAATTTGCAGAATGTGCTAAACTCAAGTGATCACATGGTTTCTTTTATTATAGCAGTTCCGAGATAAGGAGACAGGTATGAGGAACGAATGCACTGTAAATGACAACCTTTTAATCACTGCCAAGTGTATTGATATGAGGAATATGCAAATCACAAACAAAGACTTTGAAACACTGTATTTTCCTTGGAATGAGCAATTTTGTCAAGAATTTGCAATGCAGGTTAATGTCAATAACATTGCATTGTAATTTTCCTACTGTGCATATTAGAATTAGAATTTTTACCCTGAAATACTGTATGTGTGAATTTTATATGCTGTAAACACATTCATCTGGTAGGAGACTGTCAGGGGCTATGAAACCATCATTGTAGCAAAAGATGACTGCAAGCCCCACTGGAAAAGAAGTATCTTGCTGTCTGTTCCTATTTCAGTCATGTGCCATTATTCCTATTTGCTCTATTGATATTATGTGGCACGTCTTGAGGCAGTTTCTGAGATTTTCTCTCTCTCTCTCTGTTTTCCAGCAGATGTCTGTCGTTCTTTTCATTACCCTTAATGGTGTCAGATGTCCTGATTATGTGAGTCCTTTGAATCTGTGATTCTGGTCATCTTTCATTCTACCAGGATGCTAAAAATAGTGTGTTTGTCTTCTTAATTGATCCCAAAGCATCTCTGCTTGTGGGTTTCTAGTGCCGTGATGTGTTTACTGTATGCTGTTCAAGTCTCAGACCAAGTAGAATAATCAGCCCAGCTCCTGTGTGGAAGCCTGGGTTCTGAAAAAATGTCTTCCAGCTTGGAAAAGGCTTGACTAGAGAAGAAGCATGCTGGTGATGTCAGAGAAATTATGTGCATTTTCAAGAATACTGTCTCGGGTGTACATAGTGCCACTTGCTCATCTTGAGATATGACTCTAGTTGTCAATTTCAAGTAGAGTGCTCCTAATGCTTGCATAAACTGTACATGGCCAAAGCAATTACACACGACATTTTGTGGATAATTCAACTTTTTTCCTTTGATTTTTCAAATAGATGATATGTATTACCTCTTTCAGAATTTCTGAATCAGAACCTGACATGAAAATGGGTACACCATTGAAACTGACTAGTGTGAATTATATTAAAAGTGTAAAAAAGTTACTTCTTCCAAAAATGTGAATTTCATTTATCTTATTTAATTTATCAATTCTTCTTCAGCTAATTTTTGAAAAACTTCTGCATAGTGTATCATATATAATTGGGTGGAGTTGATATTACAGAGTTACTCATTCTGGATTCTTGGACTTTTGTACAAGTATGTTTCTATCGTTCCTGATCTATTCCATGTGATAACTACACTACAAAATGGTCGATTTACCCACCCAGGTGGATTATACATACAGTTTATCGGAATGTTAATTGATGTTTCATTCAGGTGTTTTGCAAATAAAAGAAAATCTGAAGTAAAACCAGATAATTATTCAAACATATACTGTAAATGATGAATGTCAAAATAACCTCTACTATCTTATAATTTAGTTTGAAAATTCATTTTGAAAAATTTTCCCAATGAATAAGTAAAAGCAAACATAATCTAATCTAATCTAATCTAATCTAATCTAATCTAATCTAATCTGTCATATCTGAATGTCTTTTTTGTAAGGTACAGTATGTGGGAGTATGCCCTGAAATTGACAGGTGCTGTTATCCAGAGCTAGCTTCTGATTTACATACATGGATAGGCTCTGTTTCCTCGGGATAATATAATATAATATAATATAATATAATATAATATAATATAATATAATATAATATAATATAATATAATATATCAGTGCAAATGGTTTGCAGTGGCATCTCACAGATCCAATAGGTTTGAATTTTGCAGTGGGTAAATTTCCTGTTCTCCTTATGTCTGTGAGAATTTTTCTTTGAGTACTCGAGTTTTAAACCATCCATCCATCCATCCATCCATTTTCCAACCCGCTGAATCCGAACACAGGGTCACGGGGGTCTGCTGGAGCCAATCCCAGCCAACACAGGGCACAAGGCAGGGAACCAATCCCGGGCAGGGTGCCAACCCACCGCAGGGCACACACAAACACACCCACACACCAAGCACACACTAGGGCCAATTTAGAATCGCCAATCCACCTAACCTGCATGTCTTTGGACTGTGGGAGGAAACCGGAGCGCCCGGAGGAAACCCACGCAGACACGGGGAGAACATGCAAACTCCACGCAGGGTGGACCCGGGAAGCGAACCCGGGTCTCCTAACTGCGAGGCAGCAGCGCTACCACTGCGCCACCGTGCCGCCCAGTTTTAAACCATGGCCCCAAATTTGTACTTGTTTGGTTGACTGGCAATTCCAGATTGACCCCGTTTTAGTGTTGATGTTTACTTGAGTGGGTCCTGAAATTGTCTGAATTGTACTGGCATTGTGATCAATACTATTAATATAGGATCTGGTGTCACCACAATAGTGAATTGCATTAAGTGGGTTTGACAATGTTACAGTTAGTTTGAATACCAGTCCAAATACTGTGTGGGGTCATTTGTGTTTTCTCCTTGTAGTGCAATTTAATTCTACAGTATGTACCAAAAATGTTTATGTTATATCAATTGTAGTCTCTAAATTGATCTGATATGAATGCATGTGGGTGTGAATATGCATTAGTGCACCAAGTAATGGATTGGCATCCTGTTCAAGGTTTTAAATGGGGTTACATACTGTACCTGTGCTTCAAAGTTTTTCTTGAACAGCTAGAGATGTGCAGCCACAATGATTAGTGCCTTTATTCAGCCAGATGTGGGTGTATGTGGACATGTTTGTATGTATGGCCTATTTTTTGTTTTGTTTCTTCAGTTACTGTGATTAACCCCTCAGACCCACTGCATTAGATTAGAGTAGATAGATTACCTAATAAATTACTAACAAGAAATGATGAAATGCTTCTGTGTTTTATCGTTAACTGTTCAAAACATCAAGAGCCCCCATTTAATGTGGGGGCTTAAAAGCTTTCAGAAGAGATAGAATGTGAGAGGCTTTTCAGAACAACATAGACAGAGTAGGAGACACAAGCTGAACATGGAGTAGTGTACATGGTAGTGAGGTCTCCTTAGACTATTTATGACTCAAAGCATCACCAAGTGCTGCCATCTTGGTGTTTAACATTTGCCTCATTTTTATTTTAAACACTCCAAATCAGTTTTTAGAGGCAATATAGTGCAAGCTATTACAATTATTTGTATTGTTGTTTTAGTCAAGTAAAATGTTTAATGCTATCAGGCCACTAGTCTAGAATGAAGAAAAATGTTGACTTAGCTTATTGCGGGTGTGTCTGCAGGGAGGACTAACTGACAAGCTCTAGTTCCAGCAGAACTGGTATGAACTGCCTCAGGAGCCCTGCTTTTATTGCTCTTTTATCTCATGTGTAGCAACAATTAACGGTGATCAGTTTCTTTAAAGTATTTTATTTCAAGTAATTTTTCTATCATAGGTCAGGATAATGCAGAATTCAGTCCATAACCATGTTGTTTGTTTAACAAATTAACACAAATTTGGTCAAAGTAAAACGTCAGTAATTTCCAAATACACAAGTGTATCTTTAATTTTCTACTTTTATGTCAGCAAGAAAAGTCTCCCCAACAACAGAAAGTGAGCCAGGAGTCAGAAATGTGAATCTGTGACACCCACCCATGATAAAATTAAATATTTTGCTTTCATTCAGCCTCGGCTGATTGTATTTTGCCGTATTTGGGTGTGGTTGTTTCAGTGGCTGTTGTCTCGCTCCCCTGCAGTTAAGACCATACCCACAATAGTGAGAATTTAATAATACCGTAGACAAACATCGCCAACACAGTTGATGATCACAAAGAACTTGCATTCACAGCTATCCTGTCCTGCCCTTGCACATTCCACGGTAGATATGTTTTTCACTGCAGCTGAGGAAAACTGAGTTAATTATCTCTATTTCTTTTCCTTTATTAATACAGCAAAAGTGGCACAAATAAAAGTACATCTAATCTAATCTAACATTTTTTTCTTATTTTTTTATGTCAATTTTGTGTGGCCTATATTTAATGGAAGGCTGTAAAAGCCTTTTTTAATGATGATGATAAACACAGCCATTTTATTGCTTTATATACCTAAATCATATCAAAAAGAAATGACTCTGCAAAAGTTTATTACAATTGTGAAAGCGATTTATTTCAGTCTGAAGGTATTTGCTGAGTTATTAAAGCTAAAAAGGTGGTTTACAGTAGCTTTCAGGCTGGAGGGTCAGGGTTCAGGTCATGTTGGCCTTGTACATAGTTTGGAGCATCTAATTAATTATTTTGTATGGAATCTTTCACTTACAGCAAACATGATGGTGCAGGAATTAGCAATGTTTTTTTATTACTGGCCTGGTCATTTCTGCGTTGACTATGCATGTTCTCCTAGTCTCTTCGTGGGTTTTTTCACATATTCCAAAGACATTGAGGGTAGATTAACTGCTAGGACTCTAAAATCGAACTTGTAGTGAGTAAAAGTGCTCTAGATTGGACTGTCACCCCCACCCATGGATTATTCCTGCCTTGAGCTGACACTGGATAGGCTTCAGCTTCCTGCGACCCTAAAACTTCATTAACTGGGTCTGGTAAGTGGGTGAATTTCCACAGTGAACACAACCTACATCCACTACAAAAATCAAATTATAAATATCTAAAATATGGGGCAAAACTTTTTAAGATGGTAGCATTTATACAGTATGAGCAGAATTATCAACAAACCGACATGGATGGCAGTAAAGGGAGCAATAAAAAGAAGGATTACAGAAACAGAAATTTCAGAATCTAAATTATAGTTTGAAAATCTGTCTGATCCTGTGGAATTCTGTTCATTAGAATGCTTGTGGCTGCTTTATATAGTAATAGAAATGGATTTGGTAGTGGATACTGTGAAATATATTCTATTAAAAGGGTTATTAATAATTTTTTAATATGTGATGTTGTATTTACTGTGTGGCATTATTTTTACTGTTTCAGTCTGTGGTTGGATGTACTTATTGTCTGACCTGTCTTTAGTCTAGACTGTACTGTGTACACTTGAGAATAAACTTGACCTTAATGCTAAATTAAAGCTTACATTCTTTGAACTGACCATTTCAATTTACCTATGAAGTTGGTCTATTCTTAAGGCGAATCTTGTATAAATAACATGTCACAGTTAAGAATCATCAGCTTGATGGTACTTTGGGTAGTGCTGCTGTTGCCTTCTGTGTTTGAGTTGTGCACTCTGTTGTTGCCTGAGTAGAGTCTGTTTAGAGTTTGTAAGGTGCTGCCTGCTATCTTGGCCAGCAACAACAGCTTCAGTGCCATGTCTATGTTTTCTGGCTAAAGTTTTTTTTTATTTAATATTGTCACATAAAAAGGGTATATTGCCAGATCATTTGATTTTTTCTTGTTGGTTGAGAGAGTGCTGCTGGCACAGTTGATATTTTGTTTTTGAAATAAATGAATACAAAACATTATCATCTCTTCATAGTTGTGCATTTTAATTAATGCCATTTTTCTAATAATGTCTGCTGCATAGACTACTCTCAAATTACAACTTAATATTTTTCATTTGTTCTTAGAATATTAAAATACTTGAGTGCTGGAAAAGACAAGTACATTTCAATTTTTTCAGCTTGTGCCAACTGGCAAGAGGTGTTTATCTATATTTAAGAAATGAACTTTTGCCTCTGCCAAGATGCTGCCAGGTTCTTTGAGGGCGTCTGGCTGAGGAAAGCAAAATGAAGCAATATCAGCTATGCACCAGCAGTCTGGTCATGAAACAGAGCCACTCCTGTAGGTGATGGCATAGGTCCCTGCGGGTCTTTCATGTTCAGAATTGCCATTTTGAAATTAAATAAAGGGTTGTCTCAGGCGTCCTGCGGTGGGTTGGCACCCTGCCCAGGATTGGTTCCCTGCCTTGTGCCCTGTGTTGGCTGGGATTGGCTCCAGCAGACCCCCGTGACCCTGTGTTCGGATTCAGCGGGTTGGAAAATGGATGGATGGATGGGTTGTCTCAGGCAAGCTCTTAAGCTAGGTTTGAGAAGAAAGAGGCTAAGCTGTGGCACCCTTTCTCTTCAATCTCACCTTTTGTCATTAGCAATCATTTAATCTTTATATAGCATCTTTCATAGCACTACCTGCTCCAAAGAATTTCCAATAAAAAGTCAATGCTAATCAAAGAGCTCATTTAAAATGCAGTATTATGTGTATCAGGGTGTATTTAAGTGAGGATAATGCACACCACAAATAAACTGTGTAAGAAACCGCAGAATAAACTGTACAAACTAAGAATATGAACAGCGGTATCACTGCTCCAAACACCTGGGTTCACATTCTGGGCAACACACTATCCTTGTGGAATGTTCCCTGGGTAATTCAGTTTGCTCCCATATCCCAAAGCTGTAGAGGTTTGGTCACTTGGGGATTGTAAATTAGCCCAGAGTGTACATTCCATACCCAGTGCTGCAAGAATAGCATCCTCCTTTGGAATAAATGGGCGGACAAATTAAATAATGTAACATAAATTATCAAACCTGCTTAAACCAATTCTGAGTCTTGGATAGGGCACCAATCCATTGTAGAGCATAACCACACATACACACAAACACACAGGGTCAATTTAGAATCCTCAACTAATCTAACATGCATGCCTTTGATGATGTTTGAGAAGAACCTGCAAAGATACAAGAATGATGTGCAGGCAAACAATAACCAGGCAAAAGATTGAAACACAGGATGTTAGATCCAGGAGGTAGCAGTGATAACCAGTTCACTGCGATGCCAGCCATTACTGAAAAGCAGAATGGATAAACATTTCTTTTGCAGACCTTAGAATAGTTGTTAGCTTAGATCAGACCACAAACATAGAAGAACCATCACAAGATATCATACAGCAGAAAGGGAGCTACCCAAAACAGTGCCACACATCACATTCCACTCTTGGCCCACTTCTTGTTTAGGTGCATGGCAACAGAAATGAATGTACTGTTAGCAATGGTTCATTTCAATGATGATGATTCAGACTCATAACTTTCACACATCCTCAGTCATGGAATTAATGCTCATGTCTTTAGCAGTCTGGGCCTTTTGTGAGCCTTTTGACTACACTTTTAGCTTAGTCCATTTGTTAATAGTTTTTGCAGAATCAGTTTTGATTTTTGTCTTTAACTGTTCCTTGATTCCTATTATTGCCTGATGAGTATACAGACATTTTCTTTCTTTTTCGTTTGTCTCCTTGGACTCAGTCACCTGTTTCACATATTTGAGCCCACTGTGAAATGTTGCTGAAGTAATGAGGAAAGGAATATTTATGATATTCTGCAGTAAAGCCAAATATTGAAGGTTGCCTAGATTCTGGCATTTCTATCTCCTAGGTCTTCAGACAGACATGTTGTGGTCTTGAGTTGCTTTTTAAAGTATTGTTGTTGTGTAGCTTGGGCTGCTTATATAAGTGGACAATTGTGTTAGACTTCCAGAACACAACTCTGCCTTCCTTTTCATTTCTTCTTCATGGATTGCACTTGCGACACTACATTTTAACAACACGTTTGTTCATGCTTACTCAAGCCTAGTAGCCCAAATGAATGGTGAGAGTGAACGCCCAAGGGAAGTTAAAGGCTTAAATGTATTGCAGCAAACTGAGTAATTACTCATAGTGTAATTGTAAAAACGGCAAATCTGGAGGTTAGTGGGGACTAGCATGGACAAGTCCCATACTCTGTGGTGTTTGGTATTAAAGCTTAGTAGACAAGTAACTGGGTATCATATGCAAGCTTAAATAATATATATATAAAAAAATAGTCTTTAAAAACCATGGTTTTATTAAGTTAAAAAGTGTACTAAAAAGTAAAAAATAAGTCTCTCATACATCACTCGTAAAATAAAAGCGTGGGCCCTTTTGCTAAGATTTTAAGAAGTGTTTTTTGAATGTTGATTGATGAAAGCGCCCACGCTTTTATTTTATGAGTGATGTATGAGAGGGCAGCACTGTGGCACAGTGGGTAGCGCTGCTGCCTCGCAGTTGGGAGACCTGGGGACCTGGGTTTGCTTCCCGGGTCCTCCCTGCATGGAGTTTGCATGTTCTTCCCGTGTCTGCGTGGGTTTCCTCCGGGCGCTCCGGTTTCCTCCCACAGTCCAAAGACATGCAGGTTAGGTGGATTGGCGATTCTACGTTGGCCCTAGTGTGTGCTTGGTGTGTGGGTGTGTTTGTGTGTGTCCTGCGGTGGGTTGGCACCCTGCCTGGGATTGGTTTGTACCCTGTGTTGGCTGGGATTGGCTCCAGCTGACCCCCTGTGACCCTGTGTTTGGATTCAGTGGGTTGGAAAATGGATGTATGAGAGACTTATTTTTTACTTTTTAGTACACTTTTTAACTTAATATAAGCGTGGATTTTAAAAGCTATTTTTATATATATATATATTATTTTCAAATTTTTAGTCTTGGATTTGTTTTAGTATAATTTTGTAATCAATATTTTAACACTTCCTTTAATATTTCTATCTGTTACTAGCGCCATCTATTGATGAAATCTTGAACTATTCTTCATATGAAAATTTCATTTCTTAATTAACATGGATTAATTGATCAATTAATGAAATTGATTATTGATTCTTGTATTGTCATCGGAAGTGAGTAAATGTACAAAATTTCAAGTCATTTGGACAATAGGAAGTGGGTTAAATATCGATTACAAGATTTATACCAGACAACAAACAGGTGAAGTTAAAATAAGCGTGGTAAATAAAATGGACTA
Organism: Erpetoichthys calabaricus; assembly: GCF_900747795.2. Lineage (NCBI taxonomy): Eukaryota > Metazoa > Chordata > Cladistia > Polypteriformes > Polypteridae > Erpetoichthys > Erpetoichthys calabaricus. The sequence goes on along the minus strand of NC_041405.2, from coordinate 92,687,913 downwards.
GATTTTGTTGCGTTCTATAAAGATGGTGGCTTGCATGGTTGTGCTTTTTGCTGTGTGTCCAACTCAAGTGGCAACATCCTAAACTAGTTTGTTTGTTCATGCGCTAACTCTATTCCTAGTGTCATGTCTTCAAACCGAACATACCACATCTTAACCATACTGTTCATTTACTTCAAAAGATTGAGTTGGAATTCCATTTTAGACTGTTCAAATGAGTTTTAAGTGGAAGATGATCCTAATCCTGTTAATTTGGACATGAGAATATATGAAGAGCAGGGGTGCCTCTGCATTAAGGGCAAGGTGGACACTGCTCCCATCTCCCAGCAATGGTGCTGTTGTGCAAAAATTAAATAAGTAGTAAACTTGCCTCAATAATATAATGTACTAGGGGCTTCGCTTGACAAACGACCCCCAACCTGTGCTATGTGCCGGGCACTTCACATCTCTACTGCTCGCGTTGTGAAGAGGGGGACTGAACGCACCCCAAGGAGACGCGGTCGCTCCTCCGAAACCCCCTCTTAAATGGTGATACAATGGAAAACAAATACATTTTTTTTTTATCTCCTCTTGGCTCGATCAGCTGCTGGCTTGCTGCTGCTGCCGTGCTGTGTGATCTGCATCTCATGCGGTGCTTCAAAAATTTAAAAGCCTGCACAGCAGTTGTCCTTTTGTCTCACTGCCTTGTCTTTCTTCTCCCCTAGACATCCTCTGCTGCTGTTGGGGGTCCCACTCCCGAGGCTCGCCCCTATGAAGAGGAAAATTTTCTATTCTTTTAATTTAGAAATGAGTACATTAGAGGGTCAGCTCAAGTTGGACAGTTGGGAGACAAAGTCAGAGAGGCAAGATTGCGTTGGTTTGGACATGTGCAGATGAGAGATGCTGGGTATATTGGGAGGAGGATGCTAAGGATAGAGCTGCCAGGGAAGAGGAAAACAGGAAGGCCTAAGCAAAGGTTTATGGATGTGGTGAGAGAGGACATGCAGCTGATTGGTGTAACAGAGCAAGATGCAGAGGACAGAAAGATATGGAAGAAGATAAACTGACATTTTATCATCACTGGTGCTGTTAGCTAAATACCTTGTGAAATACAGTGTCTCTTCCTTACTTCTTCACACGAGGTTTACTGGTGGCTTCTGCTGCTCTGATTTTCTATGGCTCATTCCGTACAGCCCTAATGATATTTTCCTGTCACGTAATCAGCCTACACATTCGTGCTGCTGCCTCCACGTTACACCACTCACTTTTGTTTAGAGGCAACACCATCTGCATTCAGTTATCTAAACTCTGGTAGCTGATCCAAGTCAGGACCCTACCTGAGACCACTGGAAGCCACATGTGCAGGCCAGTCGATTTAAGCAGAGGAACCAGTCTAATAAGTTCTGCTCTTTAAGTGCTGAATCATCTCTTTCTCTCTCTCTCTGTCATTCACACTCACATGCACACACACACAACCCACTGCAAGACTTTTCAGGATGGCTCATTCCTTTCTGACAGCATCTATCTCTCAGGTTCGTGTGGTTACACCAGAATTTTCATGCAAAAAAAAAAACAAAAAAAAACACTGGATAAGAGTACCACTTTGAACTTTGAACTTGAACTTTAATTTTGTTTATTTTAAAAAACTTATGAACATTTCACATATTAATTACTAAAAGCAGGCTTTGCCAGCTGTAGTATAAAAACGGTTTGTGTGCTGGTTCATAGTGATTCATGGCAGTCATAATATCTTTAGTTGTCATCTTATTCTTACATAATTTTTTCATATGATCCCATTTTTGCTGCCTGTAGCTATCCAACTCACAAACTCGAGAGCTCCTTTATATAGTCCACAGCTCTCCTCCCTTCATACTCAAAGAAGTCCACTGTATCCACCAACAAAGAATTTTTAACCATGGGCGTAATAGTATGCCCTTTTCCAAACGACTTTTTCCCTCAGTGCTGTCAGCTGATATAAGAGAAGAGAGCTGCATCATTTAGTATGAAGACATGGCATATTATTCTTGGTCCAAGATTGAAAGTTAAGCATGAGCTAATTTAAACAACAGAACAATTGCTGAACACCTTAGCAAAGCCAGCGTGGAACCTGAAATCTGAAAACCCAAAGTATCTCTGAGTCAAGACACTCCCAGTTAACAGGCATCCAAGACTAATATTTATGACAGTGCAAAGACATACAGATACAGGGAAACGTGGTGGTGTGGCTGGTAGTTTTACTACCTCAAAGTTAGAGTTTGCATTCTTTGTCTGCTTTTGCATGCCTTTACCACATGGGTTCTAATTTCCTCATGCAGATAACAAAAGTGTGGCATTTGGTGAATTGACTTGGGGAACTGAAGTGAGTGTATGTGTCAGCGTAACGATAACAAGCTTTCCTTGTGACCTTACAGCTGACTCCATAGAGAAAATGGAAGAATGGCTTTTTAACACTTTATACCGAACTATAGCTCAGAACAAACTTCTCCATGGGGATTAATAAAACTCTATTGTATTGAATTCCTGGCTGATTAATCATGTAACAACACAGCGACCTAATGGAAACTGTGCTTTATATCTATGATCTAAAACAGGGCTGAAAATCCGATGAGTGATGTATGATGCACAAAGGGATGCAGAGGAAAAATTGAGCATTCTATTAATTTCTTTAAGTGAAGAACAGAGATAGAAATAGAATCTACAAGCCAGTTGTTGCACAACATAACACAACTACTAAATGAAGCAATCATTGATCTGCTTCACCAAAACCCTTATTTGGAATAAGAGAGTTTGAAAATGGATAATGGACTAAGAGAAGAAGCAAGTTTTTTAAATAGCAGGGAATGGCTTTTTCAGGCTGTCTAGCTGCAATTGGGGGTCCACTAAGGAATTCTCACTTGTATGGGGGCATTCACTTAAATGTTGCTAATGGTGGGCTTTCAGACTTTATGTCAATATTATCTTACAGGTATGCTCAGATTGCATAGTCTTATTAGCTAGAGGCACATTTCTCAATTGTTTTAAAGCCCATCCATTTCCTAAGCCATTCATCCATTTCATGGACATAGGGAGCTATTTGACTAAACCAGAAGCGCTGTGTGCAAGCAAGAGCCATCCCTGGAATTGGTGCCAGTCCATCATAGAGCACAGTCACTCACTGTGTATCAGTTTAGCACTGACACTTTAACCACTTGTCTTTGAGATGTGGGTGGCAATGTTTTAGGATTCAAAAGCATGAAATGACAGAGCAGGTCTTATTGGTGAGTCAAGTTACTGGTGTGCTTTTCAGTGAGCTTCTGTTATTGAGCTGTGTCGATTAAATTGATTGATGCATTTTGAGCATTGATGTTTAATCATGTGTTTAGTCATTGATTATGTAGAATTTGCATATTCTCTCTAAATCTGTATCAGTTCTCTTCCCACCTCCCAAAAGATGTTGCGGATTACATTAATTGGTAATTACAAGTTAACCCTGTGTACTTGTGCATGAGTGGGGATGGTGATTGACTGGTGCCTTGTCTAGGCCTGCTTCCTCCCTTGCACCCAATGCCACTGTGATTGGCTCTGACCTCCAGTGCCTATGAGTTGGATTAGGCAGATTTCAAAATGTCAGGTCATGATTCTAATTTCACATAGAGCTTTGTACCAGTAATCATTTAAATAGATTTGAAACAGGGTTGAGTAGGGTGGTATAGTGGTCAAGGTTTTGGATTTTTACCCACAAGATTGCTGATTTAACACCTGCCTTTGACTCACTTTTGTGAAAATGAATAAGTCACTTAACCTGATTATACTACAGTATATGTAAAAAATAAACAATTGTTACGTATCCTGACAACATTTAGTACTCTGAGCATGGCAAAGACACCTTGTAAATTAAATATATTACTACTCTTATTTTAAAAGGGTTTTAAAAGCTCCATTTATCTATTTACTAATTTATCATTGCCAGTTTCAGAGCCATGTAGAGAAGAAGCCCATGCCAACATCAGTAGGAACAAGGCAAGTACCAACCCAGGACAGGGCACCAGTCCATCACAGAACACACTCAAATGCTCCTTTTCTGACAACATAATACAAATGTTTTATGTACTGGAGCAGATTAGTACATCTTATCTTATGTATTTTTTTTTAAATAGCTACTTTATGAGAAACACACACTGGTGCAAATGGGAGCAGGCAAGCTGGTTAGCTTTTGGGTCACTTGTAATTTTCATCTCATTTCTGTTTAAGAGGAAAAGAAGAAATTAGTGGTTCTGAATTGTAACAAGTGAAACAACAATTAGCATCAATCATTGGTTGAGACAAAAACTCACAGATCATCAGGAATCAAATTTGGCACGTCTTTATTAGTCCACACATACATCAATTTTTCGAAATGTCCATCCATTTTTAAACCCACATCACTCAATTCAGGGTTACTGTGGGCTCAGAGACTACCAGAACACACATAATTTATTATTAGTAAACGTAATCTTTGAAATCAGGCTGTTAGATTTGCTACAAAGGAAAGAAAAATGTTGTGATATTTAAAACAAATTATTTTTTTCTTAAAGATAATAACAGCAGCAGTCACTGTATAGGAATCTCAGACTTTTGATGCTGTTCTATTTGGTCATTTTCCCAAATGCTCAGTGATATATTTGAATCCCTTTCTGTTTACTATTATATATAGCATTCCACCTTAGTCCAAATGCTGCAAGGCCAATTAGCTTCTCATGGGGCCTTCAAAGTCAAGCTGCTCTAATTAGTTTTTGTTTTGTTTACTACAGTTTTTTGTAGGGTAATTTGCCATTTGAATATAAAGGGCCTGATGTGTAATAGAAAGAGCAGAAAAAGTGGAGGTTAGGCGCATATTGGCCATATTGGCCAAGCTGGTGTGGTTAAGTGGGAGGGGATGGTTAAAATCTGAAGAAAATGCATATACTGACTACACTTGGAAACATCAAAGACTGAAAAGAATATAGCTCATGCTGTACCATGCTTCCAGCGAGTAAAGCAAATGAGTTTTATTCACATGTTTTCCAGTTTGTTTTGACCTACTACAGTGAGCAATTAAGATGTGATAAGGCAACATCATGGTTTCTTCACATACATCATTGGAAACCGTATAGCCTGTGAGAAAACTCAGATCTGATCAGCTAGACCAGAATGTAGTCAGTCATTACAAAAACAGGGGATGGGAAAAGGCTGGCTTCAAAAACACAGTGTAACCCTTTTGATTTATTTTATGACATATCACTCTTGATATTACCTGCAGTATACTTGGGGTTGGTTGGGGTCAAAAGTAGGTTTACAGTTGTTTGTATGGAAAACAACAGGTTATGATTGCTACACTCAAACCCACTTTAATAATAATAAGACAAATAATACAAATAAATACTACAATAATTAATAAAAAAAAAGATACAAGAGCAAACTCTGTGTTTTGCATACTCACAACTGTAAACCTACTTTTTGCCCACCCCTGTATTTACAGTTTCACTGAGAAATTTGAAAAGTGCATTCCTTATGCAAGTGTATTCCTAATGCAGAGGTGTCATAAAAGTATTAAGACTCCCCAAAAATCTAACTGGAAAAAGAATGGAGCTTAGAGGAAACAAACAGGGTCAGTAGAAGGGATTCATTGAGTACAGACCCTTGTGTGTGCTCCTGAGTCAGATTGTCTACTCTTGTTCTATTTATCTAACACCTTACCCCAGAAATCTGTTCTTACTGTGAGTAATTAAAGTCTGAATTATGAAAGCAAAATGTAGAAGGCCTAGTTGTGAAAGCAGGGCAATTCAATGTTCAATTTAACTTTATTGTCTTGTGTTCACAGTAAAATGAGATTCTTACTTGTATGTCTTACCTGGCCTTTTGGCAGTAGTATAATACAAAAAATGATCAAATACAGCATTATACATCAGATGACAGGTACAGTATGCTCATGCAGCAATTGAGTAGCCTCATGATTTGAGGATAAAAACCCTCTTTGAAACTGAGTGGTAATGGGCCTGCACCTGCAGAATGGAGGGGGGAGAAAAATGACTATGCAAGATGGCTGAAGTCCTAAATAATACTGTTTGCCTGTCCAATGCATCTAGTAATATGACACCATTGCCCATACATTTTGTGTCTTCTTACTCTCCTGTGGCACATGCAATTCTCATCTTTAGTTCTCCTAGGTATCTTCTGCTGGCTACACTTTTTAGCAGGTCACTTTATGCCAAAAGGCTAATGGGTCATCTCATGACCATGAGCAAATAGTTATTCCACTTGTGCACCCAAAGTGTAAAATATATATGGAAATAGTTGTAAGGTATCCTCATCTTTTGAGTGTAAAGGTTTGTCCAACATGTAATGAATGAGGTGTAGAATATCTTACAATTTAATGTGACACTTTAGTAGCACCTTTTACAGCTTAGTGCAGCTTTAGATAGCATTGAGTTATGATCTAAATCTAAGACCAGGAACTAACAGCATTCTCTTTATTCTTCCATTTGCTGGTTATTCTGATGAAGACACAACACCGATTTGTCACTGCAAAAAATGTATTCAGCAATACCAAGCCACCCATTTTTTACATTGTTACCCCTTGGTCTTGAAGATAATATTTATTTCCTTCATTCGTTTAATTTATAGTAATTCAGGTTTCTGCAATAAACTTGCACTTCATTGAGTGATAGTCACTGGTCTCAATTAAATTAATTGGATTGAGAATGTTATGTCATGTTCTGTAATTCACATAAGAACTACTGAGTTCACCTCCTAGGAATATGAATCTTGATGGGCTACTGAGGGCTTCTTCTAATAAAACTGATCATCATTTAAACTTGCAACTTACAGGCTGACTACTCAGACAAACTATATACCTCAAGTGACCTTGTATTTAGCACATGAGATATTTCTAAGGCCTGCCCAGTGTTTTTGTGTCTAACACCATGAGTGCTGTGGTTTCCTTACTCTGTGTGCTCACTTCAATTTCAGTTCCTGCTTTTTTTTGCACTTTTTTCTGTCCACACCCTTTCTACTGCAAAAATAACAGGAAGCCTTCAGAAGCACCTCCCCCATGAACACAGTGGAGGTCCTTTGAGGCAAAAAGTACTGTAAGAAGTACGACAGACACCAGGCAGAACAGTGTCTGCTGCTGCACGAAGGGAGGCTGCAACAAATTATGGCAGATTTGATCATTTGTTACGTTGTTTTTTACTACTACCGAAGCAAAGTTAACTACTACCTAGGCAAAGTTAATTATTTTTAGACATAATTTAAAATAAAACAATCTAAAAATTTAGCCATCTGAAACTTCTGCTGCAGTACCAATACGCTCACATACACCTAAGTAGGCCCAACACACTATAAATTGATAAAGAAAGAAAGAAAGATTGAACTGTCTTGGCCTATCTCTGTTTGATTTTTTTATTCTTAATTTTAAATTATGTCCCACTTATTTAGTTGTGTAATACTGTTTTTTAACTTAGTGATTTCAATGAAAGGTCAGTCCTTTCATCTTCTGCACATACTACTTCCATTTTTCCAGTAGCATTTTATGACTTCTGCTAAAGCTACATAACAAAAAATGCAATGATGTTTATCTGAATAATGGTGGTCGAAAATGCCTAAAAATATGTTTTTATTTGCAAATCTAATGTCTGTAGAATACATCTTATCTATAAAATCTATACATGTCATCTGTTGACCCAAAGACTGAGCAGATTTGAGGAACATAAATCCCCAAACAAAATAAGACATTGTACTTTAACTGGTCTTGGCACAAAGTGAGGTGTCAGGGCCTTCTTGTGCCAAGATTTGTAAAATCCAGGTCGATATTCTGAATGAAAGCCATTTTCCTGAGCTGCATACACCTATGTTGCTCAAGCTAAGCTCTTGGAGAGCCACTTTCAGCTCCATTAACTTACTGGGAAGCTTGCCCTGCCAGTACGTATGAGGACGCTTTTGCACAAAAAGAGCTCCTTGTTAGCAAATCTTCTTTGCAGCTGATTACAAAAGATTTCGGCCTGCTGTATGTTTAATGTCAGCCTAATGCTCTTTGTCCTGCCTGCTGGATATTTCACATTTATCCCCATTTTCCAGCCACAGAATCCTACTTCTGGATTAACATATGTAAATCAATTGCTGCTAAACATGTGTGTCAAGGCTTATTTATTTGTTTATGTATTATTTTTGTACCATAGATTTGGAAAACTGAAATCTGTTATTTCTTGACCTCTTAAAATTATTTGTGTCAACAAAGTGCTGCTTGTCACCCAGACATTGTAGCATTGCTCAGTTGTCACTGTTTAGTTATTATTTAGACCTAATTCCCACATTACATATCTGGGTCAAGAGTATAAAGGTTACATTGTGCACTTCCCAGTTGCCCTTTATTTATTACAACCCAAGCCTGTAAACTTTAATTCCTTTGTTGTGTTGATTTATTGCTGGTTAACAGATTCCATGTCTGCTTTTTTGATTACTGTTTAAGATTAATGTTTTGGCTTTGGTTATGTGTGTGACAATTGATTTTTGAATTCCTGGCCTGATTATTTGACTGTTTTTTGTCACATATATTGAGCCTTGTGTATTTGTTTTTTGTCTTCCTGATTACTACCCACCACTTCTTGCTTTGGTTATCATTCATCCCCTGATACGCTTTCTAAATAAATTCTGCTTTTGCCCTGTGCAGTCAGTATAGTTTGTGAAACAACACTTGATTAAATCCTAGAGGTAACCCAAATAGTGAGCTCAACTTGAGAAAAAGACAACTCCTGTTGGTGTGTTTTGATGCAGGGAGTAAATGTTTCCAGCAGTACACTGGATTTCTACTGTATGGCCTTTTAAGCTGCTTTCTTTGATTTACTGCAAGCATACTGTTAGCATGGTTCAAAGTCTCCACTTGAAATATAATCAGAGTTGGATTAGACTGGGGAAGACACAAGTATAGTAGAACAAGGTGCTAAAAATAAATGATAATGGTCTTGGTTGAAAGAAAAGGGGGGAGTGAAGAACAACACCATGACACTTTGTGTTAGAAATTACACAAGCCCAGTGCTTCTTCTTTCTTGTACTGTGTGTTCCAAGACGTTATAGCATGACACAATTGGAAGAAGGTTCTGTTGCTTCATGGCTTGTATCAAATGCACATTTGTTGCCCATTTTACATTACCATTGGCTTGGATGACGGTCAATCTAGGTAGCCAGACCACTTATGCAGCCATTGTTGATCAGGACCTGCCATTCATAATGACTCAGCCACTCAATGACTTGGGTAAAAAGCTGTCAGAGAACCAAAATGCACTTTCAAGTTTGACTATTCAAAACACACATACCAGGTACTTAAATACACGTGGCATTGCTCCATGGTTCAAACACTGCTTAGCACACAAAATTCCTTCTTGTTGCACTTTCAATTGTTTATTTTCATACAGTGAAGAAAAAAGGAAGCATTTTAAAGTTGTTCACTGTTTACAAATGTATTTAACACTAGCCACTATGTAATGGAATACATTTAAAAATATTTGATATCTCTTGCCCTACGTGTACCTTGAGCGCCTTTCATCTGCATCACTATATGTCTGAACCTTTCTTAGCTGGTGCTCCCTCTCTTAAATGCGTTCCCATAAAGCCTGCCTCTTAGTCTGTCATTTTGAGGCCCCTTGCTCACCTCCTATCCTATCCACATTTATACTTTTTGTCTTTGAAGGCAACACTCAGCATTTCTCCTGTGTCTTTATTCCCCCTTGTGTGTCTCACAATTACACTTCCTCTTTGAATCGTGTCAACAAATGCAAAGTAACCAATCACACCAAAACCAAAATGACTAATCACGTTGCTCACAGGGCCTGGACACACACAAGACCTTCATGTTTCATTATATAGAAGATAACATATTGCAGTTTTCTTTTTCATTTCAGCTATTTAAAATGCACCCTTCACTGCAAAAGGAAACACTTGAAACATTATCATTGCTGATATTATTTATACAATACAGAATACATAATACATTGTTTTGATTACTGTAGTTTTTTAAATAACCATATTTTCAGGCTCAATAGTTTTTCCTTGATTTAACCCCTTAAGGATATGCCAACTTTTAATTTTCAGACAGCTGCTCTGATCTGAAACTAAATGCTAAATGTCTACAGAACCTTCTCTTTGAATCGCACATTATTCATAAATAAGTTCCATGTGTGTACACATATTTGTTCAGGAGTGTAACTGGTACCAGAACATCTTGGGCCACTTCATAGTTGTATCATGTGTTCTTGATAACCAAAACACTTAGAGGTGTTGACCTGTCAACTGATACATATGGAGGTGGTTTGACAGAGACAGCCAGGACATCAATTAGCTAGACCTGAAAGACCACAAGGGAATAGTAGTCTTATCCTGGGGCTTTGTTGTAGAAGTAGCCACAACCTTAGGACCCATCAGTTGACATCACCAGAAACGGAAGTAGTCTATGTAAATAAAGACATTACATTCAGTTTTAGCAGGGCGGCCTAAGAGGTATATACCCTTCATGTTAGTTTCTCTGATAATCTAAATGATTTCAGCTGTTTTCACATAATATAGGAGTTTATATTGCTGCTGCTGACACTGAGATTGTCTTCTCCTTGGGGGTACTCAGCATAAAGCATATGTTTAAAAGTTGTGTGTCAGGAAAGCTCACTTTTTAGAATTTTAGACCCAAAAAAGCATTGAGCACATGTATTTTCCACTGTAATCTGTGCCTCATTTTTTACTTTTTTTGTTTGGGAAAAATCACTCACTGAAAGAATCTGATGCACACTGTGGTGTTAGACTCCTAATTAATTTTTATTTCATGTATTAGGTACCATTATTAAATGCACACTAGAGCAGATGGTGATAGAGTAGGTAATTGAAGCAACTGCTGATTTAAGTCACTGCATTTTCCAGTCCAGTAGCTCTACTGTATCTTTATATTTTCACATTTATCTTTCGGTTATTTGATTTCCATAGCCAAGACCTTTATTTACTTATGATAGGAAAGTTTGGTGAGTTCTGCTCTGCCTGTTCCCATCTGAGCATCTACCAGGACAAGCAGAATGAAAAAGAGAAGGCAACATGAGAATGTGTGTGTGGTTCAGTTTCTGTCTGGTACTCGTGTGGGTTTCACGTGTAAAATCTGCTTGCCTTCAATATTCCAAATGACCTGGGACTGATGGATAACCCATGATTTGAGAAAGCACTTGGATTGCTTGAAATTAAGTTTGTTTTAATTGGAAAGCATGCTTTAATTGGGTATTGAGGTGAACACTAACTAGAAGGTAAGGTAAAAATAGAATTTTAAGAAACCATAAAGAGAACCATAAAGCTTGCTTCTTGCCAGCAATGTTTTTCACACTTCCTGTGTTTTATTTAGGGTCAGTGAAAAGGAGGGACCTGCCCAGTACAGTTATGAGAAGAAGACACGGTCTTAATCATGGTGGGGCAAGTAAAAATCAGCAGTTAACATAAGTGTTTCTGTGGAATGGTGCTGGGAGAAAAAGCATTTCAACCCCGAAATCAAACAAAAAGTTATAATGTATTGATACGGTTGGGATTATGATACTTGTGATAGAGTGCTGCTGCATTAGAACTTAATACTTTCAGCTTCAAATACTGTATTAGGCATACCTATGAGGAGTTTTCACAGTTTTCCCATGTGCACATTCATTTTATCTAGGCAGTCTGGGTTCCTCTCAAATTTAAAATGTGTTCAGGTTAGGTTGATCAGCAACTCTAAGATAATTCTGGTATGGGTAACTATGTGTGTGCATGAGTTTGTCCGAAAGTGGACTGCCATGAGGCGAAGGTGCGGAAACGGTTGTTAGTCCTGCGGACTTTCCTGGCAGCAGGTCTGTGAATTAGCACACGCCCACCTCCTTGGAGGCCATTTGGGCACGAATAAAACCTTGGAGAGGATTAAGCTCAATTTTTATTGGCCAGGAATTAATGAGGAGGTTTGTTGCTTTTGCACATCCTGTCCGGAGTGTCAGTTGTGTCAGATTCCTAGGAGGGACAGTGCTCCTCTAGTTCCCATTCCCTTGAATTATGTCCCATTTGAAAGAATCAGGGTCAATCTAGTAGGACCCCTGTAACCCTCAGTTAGAGGACACAAATATATCTTAGTCCTCGTTGACTATACTATCCAATATCCTGAAGCTGTTCCATTGCGCTCAGCCACTTCTAAAGCCATCACATGGGAGGGGTCTTTGCACAAGTTGGCATCCCTAAAGACGTCCCGACGGACCAAGGGACGCCTTTTACCTCAGAGACATTCAGGGAAACAGCCAATTTACTTAAGATAAAACATTTAAAGACCACGGTGTATCATCCTCAAACCGGTTTAATCAGACTCTCAAGCAAATAGTTCATAAGGTGGTCAGCAAGGATGGGAGGAACTGGGATCAGCTCCTTTTCACAGGGATCAGCTCCTATTGTGAAGTCCCACAAACCTCAATGGGTTTCTTCCCTTTTGAATTATTATATGAACAACAACTCCAAGGCATACTGGATATCTTAAAAGAAGGGTGGGAGGAAGAGGCACTCCCTTCCACAAATATATTACAATATATCACACAATTACGTAATAGATTTGGAAAGACTCATCCTAGTTTAAAACATCACATGGAAGAAGTACAAGCTGCACAGGCCCGGTATAACGGCCGGGGCATGTCGCTGAGGGAGTACCGCCTGGGAGATCGTGTCATGGTCTTGATCTCTACTTCACACTCCAAATTGCTGGCCCATTGGCAAGGCCTTTATGAAGTTAAGGTGAGGAAAGTGCTCATCAATTATTTGGTGAAACAACCCAATCGTCGACCGAGTGAGCAGGTTTATCATGTCAACCTACTGAAACCATGGAAGGACAGGGAACCGAATCCCTCCTCTGGTCAGCCCCGCTCATTCTTTGCTCACAAAAATAACCTTAAATTTTGACCCAATTTGAGCCCCAAACAATGACGGGAACTGGAATCAGTTATCCTGTCTGTTTCAGAGGTAGTGAGTGAGAAACCTGGACGGACCTCTCTGATTGTGCACAATAATGTGATGGAGCCTGGGGTTATAGTTCGAGAACCCCTATATCAGCTTCCTGAGGCAAAAAGAGCAGAAGTGGAAGTTGAGATCAAGCGTATGCTAGAGCTAGGAGTAATAGAGGAAAGTCATAGTCCTTGGGCCAGTCCTATTGTCTTGGTCACTAAGCCCGACAGGAGTCTGAGGTTTTGCAATGACTTCCATCAGCTTAATCAAGTCTCACAATTTGACGCCTATCTGATGCCGAGTGGACGACCTTGTTGAGAGGCTTGGACAGGCTGAATACTTGACTACCCTTGACATGATTATGGGGTACTGGCAGGTTCCCTTAACAGACTCCGCAAAAGCTAAGACAGTGTTTAGCACCCCTAGCAGGCATTGGCAGTATCGTGTCCTTCTATATGGGTTACATGGGGAAGCAGCAACCTTCCAGCAAGTGGTGGATAAAGTGCTCCGTCCTCATAACTCATATAGTACTGCCTACTTGGATGATGTAGTCATCTATTCCAGTACATGGGAGAAACACCTACAGCAGGTCCAAGTGGTATTGCGGGCACTAGGTGAGGTCAGACTTTGAATTACTCCAATGCAGTGTTTCTTTGGATTAAATGAAGCCAAATATTTAGGCTACCTGGTGGGCCAGGGTACCATGCGGCCACAGTGTTCCAAAATTGATGCCATATTGAAATGGCCCTGTCTGAGGACCAACTGGCAAGTCCAAGCCTCTCTCAGCTTAGCAGGTTACTACCACCAGTTCGTACCTTGGTTTTCTGAGAAAGCGGTGCCCTTGACTGATTTGGCAAAGAAGAGGGCCCTGAACAATGTGGAATGGAATGATAAGGCAGAAGCTGGATTTAGTGACTTGAAACAGGCCCTTACATCAGCAACGGTCTTGAAAGCTAACTTTTCTCTACCTTTCATCCTCCAGACGCACGCTTCGGACACAGGTCTAGGTGCCATGCTGAGCCAAAGTGTCGATGGTGTTGAACACCCCGCCATGTTCCTGAGCCAGAAACTGCTGGAACAGGAAACCAGGTATGCAGCGGTGGAGCGGGAGGCCTTGGCGATTAAATGGGCGATTACACAGCTGAGGTACTACCTCCTGGACCACATGTTCACTCTTGTTACAGACCATTCTCCTCTACAGTGGATGTCCTTACACAAGGAATTGAACCCACATGTCACAGTGGTTGGTTTCCTGACCTACAGCCTTCTATGTTCTCGCTTATTCATCACCGGGGCTCTTTCTCAGGCTCACGACCTATCGGTCAGGAATGTCTGACCCAACGGGTCTGGGCTGAGGGAGGGACTGTCTCACACACGTGTGCATGGGAGGCAGCTAAAGGGCTTGAATATGGGAAATTCCGTGCCAAACCAGAGGGGGGCGGGTGGTATGCATTAACCCTTTCTTTTCTTCTCCTGCAGACCATTCTCAGCAAATTCCACCTGGCCCCAATAATGTCACTTCCGGTTCGGGCCCCAATGACGTCACTTCCTCTGCCTCTCCTTAACTATACCTCCATTTTCTACCTGTGCATCTGTTCCATTTTAAACTCCATAATACCAGTTGCTTTTCTGTGTTTCAATGACCTACAATATATGTGGCAGCTACCCCAAAACCTTTTGTGGCTCCTTGGTGTTCTTGTTGTGACTCACTCCTAGCAGCTTTACTTCAAAGTCACAGATGCCTGGAAATTTTGTAAACTTATAAAAACATCTGTTTTGAGTACTTTCATTGGCTTGTGCTATAGAATGCAATCAATGACACTTTACAGTATGTACTTTAAAAACAACATAACATTCTCAAACCTGCTTAATCTAATTCAGGGTTATGGTGGGTCTGAAACTATTCAGTGTTTACATATACTCATCATATGCAAAGGCACTTTTCCATAAGGACAGAACCATATGAAACTTTAGCCCTAAAACTGGGAAGCTCATGAAAACAGCTCTGCCACAAGTAAATGTTTCCCCAGTTTAACATTCGACAGCAGGGAGCTCCGAGAACTATGAGTATCTCTCTCTTTCTGGTATGTTTTCATCAAGATGCACCTTCACCTCTTCCTAAGTAAAAATTGGGATCTGGACGTGCAGATATACCTAGGGAAGTGCTAGGAGGAATGACCCTGAAAATGATTTTTAGTGAGTTCCCAAAAGCAATCCCCGACTAAGGATTAGAAACCCCTTCTGGTCAGTCAGTAATTCAATGTAAGAACAAGAGGTGAGCAGCTAGGATTCAGCTGGTTTAAGGAAGACAGATAAGGGTATTGAGAGGGAGAGACAGACAGGATGAATCGGGAGATGTAAGATAAATGGGAGTGATTTAGTGTGGTATTTTATGATGGGCAAGTGAGTAAGCTACCAAACTCAGACACAGGTACCAACCTGCGCAGGATGACTCAAAGAGGCTAGTGAATTTAGTTTGTTCATATTAGTTTGTGCTCCTGTATCTCCCCCTTTGTTTATCCTTTCATTATGTTTGTTTTTATAAAACTAAAACACCTTTATTTTTGTACTTTACCTACATTCTGAAACAGATCAAACACACTTCCAATCTCTCTCTCTCTCTCTCTTTATGTAAGTATTAGGGAATCCATTCCCAGGAATTCGGGAATCCCGGGGATGACACAGTGCACGGGCATCTCACATGTGAATGGTTTTAGAACGACCGACACTTAATTTTAATAAAACTACTGCAATATGTTGACACAAATAAAAGACTAACCTTATCTACATAGAAGTACATGCTGTCATAGAAGTACATGTATGTATCTTTAGTTGTGGTAATAAGACCATAGAAAGCACAACGTCCTCACAGGTGGCGCAGTGGTAGTGCTGCTGCTTTGCAGTAAGGAGACTGTGGAAGATTGTGAGTTCGCTTCCTGGTTCCTCCCTGTATGGATAGCACTTTGAGTACTGAGAAAAGCGCTATATAAATGTAAAAAATTATTATTATTAACGTGTCCAGCGTGCGGTCATCCATGCGAGAGCGCACCTTCGTGCAGAAGTACGCCAGCCTCTGAGAAAGCACGCTCTGCCTCCACTGAAGTAGGCGGCACAATCATCAGATACTGATACACTTGTTCTAAACAGCTCCCGCGCTTGCCGTTGCTCTGAAACACCGCCATTTCAGCTTTCACTGATGCATCCAGTTTCTTGTCATCATTCTGTGATGGCAAGTTTCTTGGCACAGATAATGCGGATACAACAGACTGACGCATTGCAATTTCAAGTTGCTGTTCAAAGCTGTTGTCTGATGAAGTGCAAGCTGCAGCAATGGCGCCACCTTAATTATTTTCAACTATAACTCTGTTACTTCTTGATCGATTTTTACACTTTTACATGCTATACATGCAAGCTTGGCCGTTCCCGTTTTCCCGGGAATTACAGCAGTTTCATTCCCGGGAATGTGGGAATGAAAAATGTCCAGGAATCCGGGAGCCTGGGAATGGATTCCCCAGTAAGTATATGCAGGTTGTGGTGGACGGCCAGGGTTCATGCCCGGCCAGGACGCCCCTTCCTTATATGTTCAGGGGGAGCAGCCATGGACTGTGCAATACCTCCCCCTGGACACTAGATGGCCAACCCCCCTGGGTTGGAACGGTGCCTCTGTTACCTGCAGGGCTCCATGGGAATTGGAATTGGGTGCAGCTCTGTTGGGTCCCGCAGGCGCTGCCGGGGGTGCTGCAGCTGGGACTCCTGAGCCCGTATGGACAGCGTATTCGCTACACCCGGAAGTGCAGCCAGAACTCGGCAATCAACCACCTGGAGCACTTCTGGGTGGACTATAAAAGGGCCCAGCAACCACCACTCAGCGGCCAGAGTGGAAAGGAGGTGGACAAAGCTTGATGGAGGATGAGGGGGTGCAAAAGAGGACTGTGTGTGTTGGTGTTTTGCTGTACTTGGGACTGTGTTGTGCCTGTGGGGGTCACGGGGAAGACATGCCCCACAGGTGAAGAAAAATAAAAAGCTTATTTATTTTACATGTGCCTCACGATGTCAGTCTATGTCGGGTTGGCGCCCATATAGCACCTTTGTTACAAGGTATATATACTGCATATATGAATTTAAGGATTGTGCATTCTGTTCCTTCTACTGAATGTCAATCATCAGCAAAGTGCTTAAAGAAAAGAAAAAAAAAAGAGCTGGGATTGTTCTCCCCATTGGGAGCCCTGCATCCCACTTTCTTTATGCCCACTGCATTCCGCTAAAAAGGAGGCCTGAGAATCTTACAATGTGCCAGCTGTCCATTTGCCAGCACTATTCTGCTGAGCCTGGAACATGTCCACTATTCTCCACACACCCAAGCGTTACTCTCTGCTCTTTAGAGGGATAGCAATGCAATCAAATGCCTCCTTCTGATTGGTCAAAATCGTTGCCTTGTTGCTATGGAAGGAAAATGGGAAGGTAACTCAAGGGCAGTGAGCAGAAGAAGAAAGCTAAGTGTGTTCTCATAGGCTACCGAGACAAAGAAAAGGGCAGATCACAATTCTTTGACAAAAAAGTCAAAAAGTGATGATATATCCAGCATGTAGAAGATGTTAACTACACCTCTAACCCCCTGCCAAACCTTAATTTACACTTTCTTTTGGGGTGAAATATCAATGCATAATTAGGAGTAAAACTTGATGTTAAAGACAAAAAAAAAAATGAGTAAGTGTCTTCCATTAATGAATAGCACCCCAAGCAGCCTCATGAGTGCAGAATTATGGTAGATTTGTTTTCATATTACTTTACTTGCTAAGAGTTACACAGCATGTCACTGGTGTAAAACAAACTTCACATAGTAATTTTCAAAGCGAATACCATGTCAAAGCACATTCTTTCATATTTTATATATATATATATTTATATTAGTGGCAAATGCAAGAATGATTGCATTAAGGAGGTTGAGTTTTTTTTTTTTTTTTGTATATAAAACTATATACAGTACAATGCCATTGATTACTACAGCACATGCTGATGAGAGGAGTCTTATACAGGAAGGGAGGCAGAATTTGAATCTGCACAGTTTTTCTCTGTAGGATCTGCAGGCCCCACTCTGTTGCTTCAGACTAAATTCCTTCTTAGGTAACTTAGCTGGCTTTGGATAAGTGCCAAAAGGTGCTACTTTTTTTCTCCTCAAATCTCTAGTCACTTGTTTCAAAAAGGCAGTTTTAAAAAGCAGATTTGTGCTACAAAATTGTATAAATAGCTTAAACAGTACAGTACTAGCATTAATACACTGAACATAGCACACATTTTTTTTCAAATACCTTTTTTCTAAACTGTGTACATCACTTTGAAACATCTTGTATAAACAGATATGTGTTTAAAGTTAACACACTGTCACTGTCTGTAATACATGCAATAAACAAGCGTACAATTAATTCAGCCATAAAGTGATGGTGTCACATACAGTTATGTCTGTCAGCATTTCCGTTTATGTGCTTTCAAAACATCAGCAATAGAAACAACTCTTTTATATCAATCAGCCAGGTAAACATCTATTGTCTAAAAGTTACCCTGTCTTAAAACACAACATATTTTCCACCAGGAGCTACACCAGCAGTGAAATAACCTTTTATGTTTCTGCATCAAAGTAGGTTTTCACACAACCTGTCTGTTTTTTTCGGTGTAATTTCCTTTCCAGGAACTTCTTATTTAAAAAAGTTCCTGATTTATCTATTCAGTGCTCAAAGTATCCAAATCTGCTTTTCAAAGATATTAGCACACATATTTCATACTAGCTGTACACATCGCATTTTTATATCAAATTAGAAATTTGGTGAATAACATTATCTCTGGGCTTGCACACTGCATTTGAACACCTTGACATGCCATACAAAATATGTTAGGATGCTCTTCACTGTCCACAGCTCTACTATCAACCCAGTCATACATCTAAGCTAGTCTTAAAACTATGAGATTTGAGCCTATGTAACTCTATTCATAACTGAATACTGCATTTCTTATTGGGCATAACACAGGTATCAGAATAAATGCAATTAATCACATCTTCACAGCCTGGGAGCCTGCAACTGTACCAGCTCTTTACCCATTGCCAATATATAGGAAAAAGAATTAAAAAAAAAAAAAAAAAAAACATCAATTGAGATGCCACTTCAGAGACTAAAATGATTAAGAAATAGGCCAAACATGGGAATTTTGAGGTAGGTCAATCTTGTCCTTGACATTATGGAGACAAAGGTACTAATTTGCCGCTTTACCACCTGCTCCGGGAAGGTTCATGTTTTATTTGTAGTAGTTTTTTTTTCCCTTTCTGAAACTACTCAAGATTTTTACAGGCTTGCTTGATTCCCTGCTCCTTATGTATTATCTGTGCCAACTGGAATGCCATTAACAAAGTGAAGGTTTTAAATGTCTAGCAAGCATTGTAATTAAAAGCACAGTTTTTAACTCTCATTTTAGTTCATTAGCTCCCAGTAGTTTGTGGTGCTAGGTAAACTGCACCAAGTTTAAACTTCAGAGGATAGAGAGAGAGAGAGAGAAAGAGACAGAGAAAGAGAAATCAATCCAAGTGACCATCAATGGATGGAGCAAAGGCAAAAACTGTCAGGTTGTTCAGATAACTTGGATTACAAGTTACTGATAATCTGGACAGACTCGCAACACTTAAAAAGCCACAAGTACTATCTGAGGCAGATCAGAAAATTCAAATCAAGCACATGAACACTGTGAACCTTATCATTGAACCACTGAAAGTGTCTAGACTGATGCCAGAACTATATTTTACAGTAACATGACCAAAAAAAAGACACAAGGCCTTCTATAGAGTTATGAGAATTGCTCCAAAAATGACCATGGTATGTGTCTCACTTTTACTGATGAAATGATGACTGTGTAACAATGAAGCATCTACTGCAGTGTCATAGTCTAGGCCACCAGACCCAAAAACAGGTTTTATGTCATGAACTGGTGGGCCACCTCGATTGCCAGACGGCAATATTTTTACATTATTTTTTGTCTTGGCTTATTTCACATTTTCTACACATTGCTGTAAGCTTTGTGTTCAGGATTTTACTGCTTTTCTATACGTTGCACCAATAAGTATGTTTTACAATTTGTTTATTTTCCAATTTTACTGTGTTCCAAGAAAAGAAATATGAGTAAGAATTTAAATCTATCGATTACATGACAAATAAAAGCTGACCTTGTCTTAAGTCCAGCATCCACAACCAATTCCTGATGAGAATATATACAAATTACATTGTGTCATGACAAAGAAACAGAGCATACATGTGAAAAAATAAAATAGTCATTAATAAAATAATGAAGTATGCTTGATAAGTAAACTGTTTGGTTAAAATTCTCAAAACATCCTTTTTCTGAACCTGCTTATTCCATGATATGGCCAGAGAGTGAGAGTACAAGTCTGCAGCATCTGATTGTAACACTCTGTAACACACCCTCACTCATACCAACTGAATTTACAAATTCAGAATGATCAGTTAATTTAGTGTGTTTGTCTTTGGGCTGTGTGACTAAACCAGAGAGCCAGTGAGGACATGGGTATAATGTGCGCAATCCATAAAAACAGGGGCTTGGCTGCAAACTAAACCCATGGTACAGCAGCACTAGCCACTGCCACTTCTTTAGCGTCACGGCTTTCCAGCTGGACAAGCCATAATCACTTGGGAGGATACTACTTATTAGTTACTTCGAACAGGCACTCCAATGTGGATTGGTTCTCACTTTATGCTCAACGAAGCTGGCATAGGCAACAGCACCTGAAATAGTAAGAAACTTAAGATAATGAGTTAGTGTATGGATTTTGGAAAATTCATGTTTGTATTTAAACTTTAAAAAAAACAAAAAAACATAGGACTGCTGAAGTTTCATATATCTGATACTGTATTGCAGTCTTGGTGGTCATTCAAATTGTTTTGCGATGTACATGGGTAGTAGCATTACAGTGGCTGGACTGTTTTCATATACCTGTATGTTTCTCATGGTACAGTACACTATTCAAAAACTTTAATCTTGTTAAAACCATCTGAAAGATTAAGATATGCAAAAACACTAACAGTTTTAAGAAAACAAAAAGGTTCTATGTTGTTTTGATCAGTTATTTTAATGGTTTATCATTTAAATTATATCTCCACTTCAAGCTCAGGCAACACATAAGGGGGGGGGGGGGAATGGGTGGGAGAGACAGCAATTGTGTGAGGGTTAGTAAAGTCTAAGACAAAACATGGCTCAGTTTCCTACATCAAAGATGCTATCAATGTTTGTGATCTTCAGTCCTTTAATTTGAAGGCACTGAGCCTTATTGGTGAAGGGAAACTTGAGGAGTTATCGGTTTTCATCCCTCAATGAAAATGATCTGTTATGCCCAAGCCTCGCCTCAATTAGCACGGTCAGATTGCTACAGATCATTCACTGTACTACAATATGTGCTGCTCACTTATAGAGGTAATTTAATAATCATAGGAATAAGTTAGATGAAGATGTTTTTCTCTGAAACCCCACTTCCCTTTTTACCCTTAACTGGATGACAAGGGTGTGAAAACACAATGGAACGTGTCTTTATTTGATCAATGGGGTAAGGCAAAGCTATTTCACTGTACATAATACGGGAAAAAAAATCCAAACTTTTATCCATTTTCATCCTTAATATACAGATAATTAGCACAGTAGTGGATAGCAGATTACTTATTGGCTCCAGAAGATCAGGATCCTATTGTGGCCAGGTTGGTGCCCATGTGTTGCAATTTTTTTTTCTCTTGGTATTATGGAATCCTTGGTTAGATGGATGCTCAAAACTGAGTTAAGTATACTTCATGATGGATAGACACCCCAAGTTTGGCTGCACACAGGCTACATTTCCATTATGTAGTTTCAGTAAATGGGTGGACCTATTGTGTGAGAACATTGCCCAACAGATAGAACAAATTAACACAAGTTCCTCAGATTTATATCTAGATCAAAGCTTGTTCAGTGGTTGAGAATAAAAAAAAATTTTTTTTATAATATTTCTAGAAAAGTCACCACCAAAAATTGATTCATCTACTGCAGTCCATTTCTCACTTGTCAAAAGTACCCCTTTACCACTCCCCCAAATTAATAATAGCTTTGGAAAAAATGCAACACTTAAATGAAAACAAGCAAAAAATTGATTAAGAGATAAAATAGACTTTAAATTTTATTTTAGAAATATGAAAATGTGCAATACAATTAAGAGTAGGTAAAAAAAAAAAAAAAAAAAAAAACAAAAAAAAAACAGAAAAGTGAAAAAAAAAAAAAACAAAATAACACACTATGTTTAAATTCAACTACTACCTCTTATGGAAGTGGAAGCAACCCAAATCTTAATGAACTCTCTGAATCATCCATCTCATCTGACATGTAAATTAAGGAGTTCTTAAAAAAATGCTGGAAATGGACAAAAAAAAAAAAAAAGGCCAATGTTAAACTCATGTCACATTAATCAGTGCACATTCAGATATTCAAAGTTTTAAGGCTTCTTACTGTTATGGAGGAGATAGATGTCAATTATGCAAAGAGAGACTATGGTTAAAGTCACTGGCAAAACAAGTTTCTGTCAGTGGGTAAAGCATTTTCAGGACAATACATCTTTATTTTTCTCAGAACATGTGTAACCACTCATTTGCTTTAATATTTTTTCAAGGGTACTACTGAGGTTGAAAAAGTTTAGGTTATAACTGCCTTATCCTCATTTTTTTTTTTAAAAAACTACTTTAATGTAGAAACAGATGGAGTTTTTTTAATTTTTAAAAAAGCACAAGCTCATAAATAATTATTCATTGAGGCCTTAAAATAACTAGGGACAGGGAGAAAGATGTATTACCCATAGCCATTCCCAACCAATGATGATAACCAAAGGCTGATATTTCCATACCACTCCTAACAGATGGGGAGTAAGTGGGAGTAGTGATGAGAACATTGTGGCATTTACTTCGGACTATGTATTCATTCAAGTATATGCAATTATCATTCTCCCAAAAAAAAAAAAAAAAAAAAAAAAAAAAGATTACTCTTCAGATGTGAATACTGTGCTTCAGTGTTTGTACGTGTTCAAAGCCATCTTTTTCCTGCAAGAGGCAAGTATACTTCCAAAATACCACTGAAACCTTGGCAAAAGTACCTCAACTCCAATTAAAAAAAAAAAAAACCCCACATACACACAAGATTGTACAGGTGCTTCCAGTCCACTGAAAAGATCCGTCCAGTGCACAAACAAAGAAAAAAAAAATATATACCTTGTATACCTTACATATATAGTCTTTTTCAACTCAAATTGTAAAACTTCCACCACCAATCTCCTGCTTGTAGCGAGTGGTAAGGTGGTTAGCCTGAATAGTCAATTTGGAAAGGACTCCAAAGAGCCCGCGAAGGTGGTAATGAAGCTGACTTTCAAGATCTTTGCCTTCTTCTCCTTCTCGGGACTCCAGCTCCCTTAAGCTTATTCCTCCATTCATCTCTCTCTTGAGCAAGCCCCACTCAATGTCGTTCCTGATGGACTTCAGTAAGAGGTAGCGTTCATACATGTCCCGGTGTTTACTCGTTCCTGCACTGCCCACATTGTTGTTGAGTTCTGAGTCACATTCCTCCCCATCTGCTTCTACAGGTACATCTCGCAGGAGAGTGGGGACCATGACGGTTTCATCCATGTTGTTGGTGGCAGCAATAAACTTGTTCATGACATCAAGGAGGGAATGCTTTGGGTTCACGTATTCACTAGTGGACTGCATCATCTTGAGAACTTAATTTGAGGAAGAGAGCAGGTTGCTTTGTCTGTATAAAAAGTTACAAAACTAAAAATTAGAAATGACACCTTGAAGGAAATAGCTTTTAGGATTTCTTAATACTCAATACTCAGAAATGATTCATCAAGGCATACTTTGTAATCTAAGAGAAAGTAAATAAGTTCCTGGAAGGCTAAATTAGCTCAACTCTCCCCCCGCCCCCCCCCCCCCCCCCCCATTACTCTTTCTACAGTCATAGTAGTAACTGACACTCTTGCTTACATTCTTACTCTGTAATCAAAGTATCTGGCATCTGAGTCTCCATTATTTTTCTAAGGAATATCTGCTCTGACTTGTATTGGTTTCCACAGTTTCATATAGGGTTCAATGTCTTTCATCACCAGACAAAGTTTATGAAGATCATAAAAAAGTAAACATTAGGGGTGGACAGTATAACTGGTATAGACAATGTACTGGCCCAAATATATGCCATGATATAGCTTTCTTACAGGAGAAAACAGTAGGAGAATGGATTTTAATGTTTATAAAGATTGCACTGCACACATTGTAAAAATAGGCTATGGACATTTCTGTCATATTTTAAATCCATTATACATGATTCTAATTATGTTTATCTAGTTAACATGAAAATCGAATAAGTTCAAAATTACTGATTTCTGGCCATTTAGATGTCCATTTATCATGTATTGGAGGTTTTATATATAAAAAAACAAACAAAAAAAAAAAAAAACCCGCAACCACACCACACAAACCACACAGATGTCTGGTTTCCTTTTCCAAGAAAGAAAAGTACACATTGACTATTTGCAAAACACAAATATGCCACATTTGCGAGAAGGAAATAAGAGATGAAGTAGTTGAAAAAAAAGATGCTTCAGCTCTTTTTGGATAAGATTTGTAATGGAAAAGTTGGGACCAGAAAACTGGTATATGCATATTATGCTGGGTGACAATATTAGCTAGAGTTGTTTATACACCTAGGGATGGAAACAATATAAGAGAGTACAAACATGTCAAAGCTGTGCATCTTAACTTGAAGACTACAGTGTTTTGTACACAGACTTCACTTTACTATTGTAATGTAAATTCTGATCCAACATGTATTTGAATGCTTGGAGTCAATACATTAATGCTATAAGTTTAAAGTATATTCAAGTTTAAGATTGTTAGTTTGTGTATTACATATTTAATTAAGACTCCTAATTGTACTGTATTGTTTCAATTCTAAAAAAGTTTTTTAAAATGCTCAATGTTTAATTCTATATCAAAGACTAAGAAGAAATAGTTAATAACTTACAGTTAACTCCAGGCATTAAAAACTTCCATTTAAGTCACGTTTTATTGAAATTATGAGACAAATAATCTATAACACAATATAGAATCCCAGTAACACTCAAAATAATAACTATACTGTAATATAAATTTAATATAACCCTGCCCTAAAACATTACAACCCAATTAGTGTACACTTCATGTCTGTGAATCGACTTGACTTTGATAGAGAAGCTGCCACTGTCCTGTCAACCCCAGCCTAACAAGTCAAGCATTGAAAAACAGATACAACTACACCGTAAATCATTCATACTGCCTTTTTGTAAAAGAAGGTAAATTAATCTGTCAAAATACATTTCACTTGTTTTTGAAGGTCTAGATTCCCCACCCACCCAAAATAAAATACAATCCAAATCATATTAAAATGCCAAGACGCTCAATTTGTCGTTATTCCTCACACATTGTTCTCAATTCTATTTCATGGGATGGGATGATACAGATCCTTGCTGGGCAGAAACTAAAGCTTTCGCCTGTGCAGGATTGATTGATTGATTGATAGATAGAGCACTTAAATGACTTACTTTCAGTGAAATTCCTAGTCTTTTCTTGATAATAAAATGCTCAACATCCCTATTCAAACCGAAAGGTTTGAGAAAAAAAAAAAAAAATCACGATGCCGTTTATCTGTTCTTTGTTCAAAATAGCGCTGCTTTTACTAGGTATTTTATGTTAATGATTTCGTTCTTAAGGGAGATGTATGAAATTCCTTCCAAAAAGGAAAAAAGCCTGAGAACTTCTTTGGAGTCTCTAGCCCCGAATCGCTTACCCCACCGACTATCAGCAACGATTATCTGGCTACTAAATGGTTTGACAAGCAGCGGTTTAGCAGGATCAGGTGTGCTAGTGGTTCAAATCAACAAGAATGTGGATAGGTTAGGGCTACCTGTAGGACTTGTTAGAGAAATACTCGTTTATAAGATGTGGTGGACACCCTTGAGATAACCACACAGAACGATAAATGCACTAGGATTACCGATCTATTAAATTAGTACATAATGGTGTACCCTTTCAATAGGGTGCTAAAATGGCCATGCGCTGTCACAGCTTCTAGGGCTACCTGATGACAATCGTGCATACTCAACAGGACGGGCTGACTCCACTTAGCCTACCACGCAACAGTTTTCTGCCTAATTAAATATGCGAAGCCGGAAGATGCACGCCATTTAAAGCGGCGGCTGTTACAACTTTCAAGATATTACCTGAATTACAGAAATCTCAGCCCAGCCGGCGCACAAACAAAATGATCGAGACGCGCTTCTCGGCAGTATCGGCGCTGCAAGTAGCACGCTAGGCTTCGGCGGCGCAGCCTACTGCGTGCTTTGAAATCAACACGTTAACCACTTAGCATTTAGCGACTAAACTACAAGCGACATATGGAACACGTACAGTGCAAACAAGCCGGAAGTTTCAGGACATACTGGCGTTCTAGAGACGGAACTGAAACAGCGAAATGCAAGGCTAAGAAGCTAATCTCCTTTGATGTCTATGGCTTTTGCAAAACACATACTGTACCTATTGGCTATTAAGATGGGGGGCGGGGGACATGAATTGCACCAGACGTGTCGGTATTTAAATACAAGGAACAAAATAATTTCTACTAGATTAAAAAAAGTTAGAATCTAATGCAGTTTTATTATAGACACTACAGGTCTGCGTTGCTCACGCCCATACTCCTCGATGAGCTAGAATATTCCGACTTTACGCCGTGACAGGCGAGTCATACGGTACAAGACAAATAGGTCTACTTACCTGGCAATAGAGACCAAGTCTGCAACTTGTTTCTTCTTAATTCTCCCCGGCCCCCCCTAAACCTCACCCTCTTCCAAACCCGTTTCCAACAGCATACACAGACGCTCCCTGAGCGCTTTATACATCTCCAGGACTCTGCACGAAACACCGCCTTCGCAGCTGTTTCCTTCACGCCACACAGCCTGCAGTTTGA
Source organism: Erpetoichthys calabaricus (assembly GCF_900747795.2). Lineage (NCBI taxonomy): Eukaryota > Metazoa > Chordata > Cladistia > Polypteriformes > Polypteridae > Erpetoichthys > Erpetoichthys calabaricus. The sequence goes on along the minus strand of NC_041405.2, from coordinate 92,660,913 downwards.
CTGACACTTCTTAGAGCCAATAGGAAATTAATTCTGCCCCCTCCCCACAAAACTGTACGATTATAAAGCAGGGGAAGTCTTGGTCTGAAACCCCGCCCATCTGATGAAACTGTTCTTGCAAACTTTTCCTGCGTGTCCTTGCTTATCCAGAACGCGGGCGATCCAATTGGATGACAACTTGCAGGGCAAGTACAGCATTTTAAAGCCGCCTGGATGAGGGCAGATCTTGCATCAGACCTTATACACACTTTAAAATAAAGTCTTGCATCAGACAAGTTCGGGTTATTTCGTGGCTGACCACACACTGTGTAGACGTATAAACGTTTTAATACGTAAACATTCACTTTATGCTGTATTTTAAGTGAAATAGGACAGGAAAATAGTATACAACAACAAATATATTAATGTCAATAAAATCATCCATCCATCCATTTTCCAACCCGCTGAATCCGAACACAGGGTCGCGGGGGTCTGCTGGAGCCAATCCCAGCCAACACAGGGCACAAGGCAGGAAACAATCCCGGGCAGGGTGCCAACCCACCGCAGGACACACACAAACACACCCACACACCAAGCACACACTAGGGCCAATTTAGAATCACCAATCCACCTAACCTGCATGTCTTTGGACTGTGGGAGGAAACCGGAGCGCCCGGAGGAAACCCACGCAGACACGGGGAGAACATGCAAACTCCACGCAGGGAGGACCCGGGAATCGAACCCAGGTCCCCAGATCTCCCAACTGCGAGGCAGCAGCGCTACCCACTGCGCCACCGTGCCGCCCTCAATAAAATCATATACTGTATAAAATAGCTTGTATCACTTTGAAACTGTTAACGTAAACTATGGTTTCTTCACGTTTATGATTGCAATGAATATTTGTCAGAACAAGTAAGCAGTGGCCCATTCGAAAATCGCAATACATAACAGGGAACTTTTAAAAAGCATTTTAAGAGCAAAGTTTGTCCCAACATGGGCGGATGTGTGCTGGTGGTTTGTATCAAAAAACCCGCCATGAGTGACTCTTCAAACAGATACACACAACAGCGTTGAGCCATATAGGCACACAAAAGTACTGCATATGGCAGCACAATGGAGGGTGTGCAGTGGACTGTAGTTGTTGCATAAAAACCTCCTACCCATTTTCTATTGTACCTCAACTATCCAGGGATGAAGACTAATGACACATTGGCATTTGCACACATGGCCATGGACTGTGATGAGATGTAAGCTGTAAGACAGGCGACCCAGCAGTCGAAACATCCTTAGAAGCAATTAAGCAAATCCACTGTTTCTGATGATGGGGCTTCACACCTCAATACTTACTGTCTTCACATTCAAGTCCATCCCCTACGGCAGAAATGGAAATTGTTGCTGACGGTGACCATATATGCCAGTCCAAAGCTGGCCAGGGTGCCAAAGTTGAGACCGTTCCAGATTTAGTCAGCAATGATGAGCAGTTAGGACAGAAGGCCTCATTATCTCTCTTAGCCTTGGCTTCAAGATTGATCAAATAACATGGAATTTGAGAAAGAGCACAACTTCTTTGTAGAGGGTGCAAAATGTAATTCAGGTGCTGTGGGCATCTGATTTTACTGTGTACTTCTCATGTAATCCTTCCTTATAGTCATAAGAGTCTTCAGCCACCACTGTGAAGTACTATAATATGCTGGCCACCCAGCCTAAGGAAGGCCAAAGATTCTGTCCCTGGCCTCATCAGACACAGTAACTGTTCACATGAATGTCAAACACGATATAGTAGCAGTCACAACATTCTGTAGAAGTGCAGACAGCATTGCATTATGGTATGTTTAATTTAGTTGTCAGGCAAGTCTGAGGTAGGCCCTCTAGAGGTAGTCAAGTGCATAACCGAAATGAAACTTTTGCATACCTGGCTGCAATTCTCTGACATACTGGACGACTGCTTGTAGTCTAAAGTGTATATTGTAATAGATATTCCATTTGTAGCCAGGATGCTACAATCATGAAATAGTGTAAAGGCTTAACTAAAGGAAGCATGGAGGACACCATTCTTTCCTTTTGTATTCAGCCCCTTAAACTTTCTCTCTAAGTGCCCCATCTGTTCTCCATAATTAAAGATGTTTCTGCCATGCTGAACATTCTAAATAGGACACAAATGAGCAATAAGGTTCACCTGTGAGGTATCACTGCTAGGACATGTTGTGGGAAAGACATCTTGTGTCTGATGAGTGCAGCATGGACAGCACTTGTGAACCAGCATCTCTTAGAGCACTGATGGTTAAAGCTGGGTAAAAAGAAGTGGTGGACCGCTGGGTGACTGTCAACATTAACTGTATTGTTAAATGGTTGTGATGTGTTTTCATCTGTGAACCCCCCCCCCCTTTGAATACAGTAGTTTCAAGTGTTGCTTACACCAAGCTCTACACCACCTGAGGCCACAGGTTCAACATGCCCTCGACCCTCTGCAGTTCGCATATCAGGAGAAGGTGGGAGCAGAGGATGCCATCATCTATATGCTACATCGATCCCTCTCCCACTTAGACAGAGGCAGTGGTGCTGTAAGAATTATATTTCTAGACTTCTCTAGTGCCTTCAACACAATCCAACCTCTGCTCCTTAGGGACAAGCTGACAGAGATGGGAGTAGATTCATACCTAGTGGCATGGATCGTGGACTATCTTAAAGACAGACCTCAGTATGTGCGTCTTGGGAACTGCAGGTCTGACATTGTGGTCAGCAACACAGGAGCGCAACAAGGGACTGTACTTTCTCCGGTCCTGTTCAGCCTATATACATCGGACTTCCAACACAACTCGGAGTCCTGCCACATGCAAAAGTTCGCTGACGACACTGCTATCGTGGGCTGCATCAGGAATGGGCTGGAGGAGGAGTATAGGGACCTAATCAATGACTTTGTTAAATGGTGCGACTCAAACCACCTACAACTGAACACCAGCAAAACCAAGGAGCTGGTGGTGAATTTTAGGAGGCCCAGACCCCTCATGGACCCCGTGATCATCAGAGGTGACTGTGTGCAGATGGTGCAGACCTATAAATACCTGGGAGTGCAGCTGGATGATAAATTAGACTGGACTGCCAATACTGATGATCTGTGTAAGAAAGGACAGAGCCGACTATACTACCTAAGAAGGCTGGCGTCCTTCAACATCTGCAATAAGATGCTGCAGATGTTCTATCAGACAGTTGTGGCGAGCGCCCTCTTCTACGTGGTGGTGTGCTGGGGAGGCAGCATTAAGAAGAGGGACGCCTCACGCCTGGACAAACTGGTGAGGAAGGCAGGCTCTATTGTAGGCATGGAGCTGGACAGTTTGACATCTGTGGCAGAGCGATGGGCGCTCAGCAGGCTCCTATCAATTATGGAAAATCCACTGCATCCACTAAATAGTATCATCTCCAGACAGAACAGCAGCTTCAGCGACAGACTGCTGTCACTGTCCTGCTCCACTGACAGACTGAGAAGATCGTTCCTCCCCCAAACTATGCGACTTTTCAATTCCACCCGGGGGGGGTAAACGTTAACATTATATAAAGTTATTGTCTGTTTTTACCTGCATTATTATCAATCTTTAATTTAATATTGTGTTTTGTATCAGTAAGGTGCTGCTGGAGTATGTGAATTTCCCCTTGGGATTAATAAAGTATCTATCTATCTATCTATCTATCTATCTATCTATCTATCTATCTATCTATCTATCTATCTATCTATCTATCTATCTATCTATCTACAGCCTTTAACGGTTTATGGGCATCTAGAGATTTAGACGTTACTAAACCTTTAAGTGATACCCTCATGGTTGAAGACAAATGCTTAGCCATGACAAGAAGGAAGGTTAATTCTTCTACTCACGAGTTCATGAGGTGGTGACTGGGATTCATTGTAAAGGGGCAGAAAAAAGACAAAAGCCTTAGACAAGCATTTTTAAATGGGCTCAAATTCCCTTTGATTTAATATAGGCCTAGTGTTGTAGCCACACTTTACTGATTCACTTACTGGGTGGGGTGTATTCTGTGGGCAGTTAGCATGTTGTTCCTGTGTTCAAGTGAGTAAAAAAAGCCACTACCATTATATCAGAAACATTTTTATGTCCATGAAGGATGTGTTTTGATATTAGATCTCTGATCATAAGACAAATGAAAATTGACAGAAATGTGAATGTTTTACAACGTATATGGGGAAAAAAACCAAATGTGACCGGTAGGCCACAAGCCTTGCAATACAAAATAGAAAAAAAAAAATGTGTCACAAACAAATATATTGAGAAGTCGCAGTTCACTTCACACAGCTTGTCTACCAACTCTGTCTAAGTATGAGTATGAGGGGCTGGAGCCTATCATAGCAGCACTTGGGGTTAGTCCTGCAAAAGACACATATTTGACAGGAAGGCTCCATGCCAATTGTTCTTGTAATAAGTGGTAAAATGTGTACTTTAAGATTAATTTATTTGTTTAGAATTTAATAACACCAAATCACATTCTATAGCTACTGTATATGGGTCTCTGGCAAGGCCATGCTGCACACAGACAACCTCCTGGCTAATTTAAAGCCTCATTTAAGGGCTCTTTATTTGTGGGAATATAACTTTGGAATGTCCCTTCTTTATGTGCCAAATGTTTCATGTTTTAAGTATTTATTATCATTGCTGTTTTGACTAAAACTTGCAGAAGAGCACCCTTTTTGTGCTAGAAAGGAGGTTCAGGTCAACTCTATAGAATGCTTTCTTTAGTTGGGCTTCATCCAAAGAAAACATTCAGGCAAATTTGCTGAAATGCAAGAGGATAATCATGAGAGTCTGGCATAATAAAGATCAGACTACTAGTCAGGTAATGTGAAGATCACGTGATCACTCTGGACTGTAAACATAACGACCAAGGCCGCCTTCCAGTTTACAGAAAAATGGAGGCTGATCCTATCCAGAACAACAGTTGTATAGTTAAACACAGCAAAGAACTACCTATGCAACTACAGCAGAAGTTTTCATTACAAAAGAACTGTTCTTTAGGTGCATGCATTATGTAATTACTAATTTGTAAAGTCTAAAATTGCATTTACATGTGAACGGTTACACCGTTCTGAGCTTGCACTCGATCATGAGTGCTATACAAAAACAAACTGGAGGGAGCTGCATTAATATAACACGTCCACTTTACAGGACAGTATGACTACACTGAGGAGGTCTGGAACATCACAGTACAAACAGTACATACAATAAAGATCACAACATCAAAATTACATCTTTTAAACAGTAACTTAGAAATACATCCAGAAAATATAAAAATACCCAATGAATAAGAAATTTAAAAAGAGTAATTCTGAAACATTCCCATAGGGAATGGCAGTTGAAACTCTGTAAATTAAAGCAACACTGGTGACAAACAGCTAGCCACCCATGTATATTTAGTTATTACTTACACTGTATGTCTTGTTATTAGGTAAAATGTTTACTGTGAACTTTTACTTCATACAATAAGTTTATGACAGGCTTGAAGGTGACATTCATACTTTGATGTTGGTATTGTTCAGCCAGCAAAGATGTGGTATAATTATGGTAAACAACCTGATAAATAAATAAAATGTATTATCTCAACTGTTTAAACAGGAATAATGGGATGCTTGTCTATTCAGACCTCTGATTATCAATTATTTACTGCACTACTTTATTGGTCTTTGATATGGTTATCAGGCTTATCTTATTATAGTCTGTAATTTTTATTTTTGAAAAGCAGCAGCAACTGCTGTATAACAAAATAGGGGCCCTTGTAAATTGGCCGCAGTTTCATAGAACAGTTCCCTTTATTGCACAATTTTTATGCAGGAGTGCCACCTTCTGGGCTACTTGTGAATAAGTAACCAGGCTCAAAATGACAGCATGCCCTACTCAAACTTTCATTTTATGCAAGTCCCACTCTCCAAGCCAGCTATCCACAAATATCTAATGTAATCATATATGTATATTTATTTGTACATTTCCTGTTGCATGTCCCTTTATGTAACTGTAATTGTACTGTAATGACTGACTGGCAGGCAGAGAGGGAACCTGAACTGGATTAAGTGAGGCTAAGTATGAAGTTGCATCTGCTGCACACTGTGCTGGGCTTATTAAACAGAAGTGTGCTTTGTATGTATAAACAGAACTGAACAAATATATTACTACATACCTTATGAAGGCTAAGCAATACAGATGTAATGTTGTTGCTAACCTTTGATTTTTCACGACAGCAATAACCTTTTACCTATTTTTCCTTTTACTGAAACTCTCTTATGTAGCCCTTTCCTATTACAGGCCCATACATACAGTCATATGAAAAAGTTTGGGAACCCCTCTCAGCCTGCATAATAATTTCAATAAAAAAAGATAACAGTTGTATGTCTTTCATTTCCTAGGAACATCTGAGTACTGGGGTGTTTTCCGAACAAAGATTTTTAGTGAAGCAGTATTTAGTTGTATGAAATTAAATCAAATGTGAAAAACTGGCTGTGCAGAAATTTGGGTCCCCTTGTAATTTTGCTGATTTGAATGCATGAAACTGCTCAATACTGATTACTTGCAACACCAAATTGGTTGGATTAGCTCGTTAAGCCTTGAACTTCATAGACAGGTGTGTCCAATCATGAGAAAAGGTATTTCAGGTGGTCAATTGCAGGTTGTGCTTCCCTTTGACTCTCCTCTGAAGAGTGACAGCAACTCTCAAAAGATCTGAAAACAAAGATTGTTCAGTATCATGGTTTAGGGGAAGGCTACAAAAAGTTCTCAGAGGTTTAAACTGTCAGTTTCAACTGTAAGGAATGTAATCAGGAAATGGAAGGCCACAGGCACAGTTGCTGTTAAACCCAGTAGGTCTGGCAGGCCAAAAAAATACAGGAGTGGCATATGCGCAGGATTGTGAGAATGGTTACAGACAACCCACAGATCACCTCCAAAGACCTGCAAGAACATCTTGCTGCAGATGGTGTATCTATACATCGTTCTACAATTCAGCGCAATTTGCACAAAGAACATCTGTATGGCATGGTGATGAGAAAGAAGCCCTTTCTGCACTCACGCCACAAACAAAGTCGCCTGTTGTATGCAAATGCTCACTTAGACGAGCCAGATTCATTTTGGAACAAAGTGCTTTGGACTAATGAGACAAAAATTTAGTTATTTGGTCATAACAAAAAGCGCTTTGCATGGCGGAAGAAGAACAGTGCATTCCAAGAAAAACACCTGCTACCTACTGTCAAATTTGGTGGAGGTTCCATTATGCTGTGGGGCTGTGTGGCCAGTTCAGGGACTGGGGCCCTTGTTAAAGTCGAGGGTCGGATGAATTCAACCCAATATCAACAAATTCTTCAGGATAATGTTCAAGCATCAGTCACAAAGTTGAAGTTACGCAAGGGTTGAATATTCCAACAAGACAATGACCCAAAACACAGTTCGAAATCATGCGGAGGGAGAAGTACAATGTTCTGGAATGGCCATCACAGTCCCCTGACTTGAATATCATCAAAAATCTATGGGATGATTTGAAGCAGGCTGTCCATATGAGATTTTGTATGGAAGAATGGTCAAAAATACCTCCATCCAGAATCCAGACACTCATCAAAGGCTATAGGAGGTGTCTAGAGGCTGTTATATTTGCAAAAGGAGGCTCAACTAAGTATTGTAAGTAATATCTCTGTTGGGGTGCCCAAATTTATGCACCTGTCTAATTCTGTTCTGATGCATATTGCATATTTTCTGTTAATCCAACAAACTTAATGTCACTGCTGAAATTCTACTGTTTCCATAAGGCATGTCATATATTAAAAGGAAGTTGCTACTTTGAAAGCTCAGCCAATGATAAACAAAAATCCAAAGAATTAAGAGGGTTTCCCAAACTTTTTCATATGACTGAAAGCAGTATTTCATGTCAAGTAACATACATCTAGCATAGATAAAAAGACACAAAATCGGAAAGAAATTGAAAAGTACTTTTATTTCAAGTATAATTCATTACATACTGTTTCCGTTAACTGGTAGCATTTAACACTGATAGCTCTGCAATTGCAAAGTACATAAACATCCTTTCTATACTTAAATGCACCCACTGCACAAATCTACAGTTGTCTGCGAAATGGACTAAAGTGGAACACATCTACTGGCAAAGAACATTTAAAAAGGAAAAATTTGTGAGGTATTTATAGTCACTGCCGATAAGAATGCAGGACAATCCATTCACTGCAAATGTGTCTAAATGATCAAACAGATCATTTGATTTGATTATGAGCCAACAAAATCTCTGTAGTGTATTTTTGCAAATTAAATGGGCTAAAATAGCTATACTGTATGTAAACACAGCATAATTTACAATGATACCTACTATAAAAGAACTGTCTTCTTGCTGGGGTTTATAACATGGAGCCTCAAATCGAAGCAACTCTACACTCCAAATAATTCCTGTAATTCCATGAGAACATACAAGATCTAATAATATTGGCCAGGTGTATTCTTCTATTCTGCATAACAAATGATAAATTCCTACTGTGCACGAAATAGGTCAAGTACAGGTGATGTCTATGATACTAAAAGCAGGTAATAAAAACATTAACTAGAAAAATATTACGCAACTATAAACTATACTTTACTCAGGCAGTCTGTAGAATAAATCATCTGATAATATTAGTGTATCAAAATAAAAAAAAAAAACTGGACAAGTGTACATTTCTTTCTTCACAGTCTAAAAGTTATTAGTTTGCTTGCTTTTATAGTACAATACTTTTCTTATAATGCTATTATACAAACAGTAATACAATATCTAATCTAAAAGGGATAAAATGATTAGAGTCCAAAAGCAAATGTGCTTCTTCATTACTAATGCTTCCATAGTGACAATTTACAAAACAAACACAGTTTCATCAAAATTTCATTTTTAAATGTAGCAGAACTCTAGTAAATTCTCTGAACAGTGTAATTTGACCTGGTTATTTCAAGGAACATGTTACAATAGGCCCCCTATCATATTTTGAAACACTAAGTCACTACATCCCTGGCAAGACTTGTCCAATGCCTGCATCTAAAATAGCCACACAAGTGTTAATATTTTTGTGGAGATATTATAAAAGAATATGGCAACTCAAAAATAGCTAACTGTGGCAAGAGGAAATGTTCATTTATACATGACTTGTTAAAATTTCAAAAGTAAAAACTAGTTTTATACAGAAGTATTGCTTTTGAGTGGGAGACTGCTTGGCAAAAATGCATGCTGCACTATTAAATGTACAGTATATGCTCACATTGACAGCAACCAGCTCAAAGTCTCACATGCACCTATTATTTGGCAATTAGGAACGCTCCCATATGAGAAAGAATACAAGGAAGCTTGTGGAATGGGCAGAAATGCGTGTTGTTATATAAGAAACACCCAAGGATCACCATAACTGCTAAAAACTTTCAAAAAAGTAATGCAAAATTAGAGGTATAACTTCCAAACACATAATATACACATTATCACCATGGAGTTAAAATATATCCTCATTTATCAGTAACAGGTAGCTTATTCCAGGTATTAATTTAAAATATTTAGGTAAAAGGCTGTTTTGCTACAATGCTACTGTTTTTTCCTATGGAGTTACAATATCAAAAATACAAAACATACAGTTAAAAAAAAAAAAAGTACAAGTAAAAACCGGTCTTCCCTTCAGGTTATCTTCTTGTAGGTGTTTTAAGAAATCATTAAATCCCTGTAAAAGAAAACATTTAACTTATATAAGTTGGAGTTCATTACTTAAAAAATAATGCACTTTCACAAATTGACACATATGAAGACTTGCATGTACAGTATGACCTACAATACTATGAAGCTATTGTATCGGCCCTAGAGAGGAGACAACTGAAAGAAAGGCAAGGTCAGCATCATTAGGACATTTCAATACCAATGTTGACATGGAATGGAATTTGTAGCACTGCCCAATTATTTATTCTTACGTGATATCTACTTGCCATGAATAATAATGCAATTTAAATTAAACTCCTTCATAGTTCATATTTTATTACCATCAATGTGACAAAATATCAGATTTCTAAAACAATTAGATTACTATTACCTGTTTACGACCTGAATGTAGCAGCACGCTACAAAAGCAGCACCATTTTTTGTACATTACCCTAAATGCAGAGTAAGGAACTGACACAAGACCTCCAAGCAAATTCTGGGCCCACTCACTCCCTTTCCTTGTCATATCAGAGAAGCTTGGTAGACTTAATCCATGGCAACAAATATCCACAATTTTGTCTTGCTTCAGGAACCTCCATGGCAACTAAACAACTGTGCAGATCTTTGTAATTCAGCATCAGTTTGTTTTCCCCTTTACTGTTATGACCAGTTCATTTTTATACTGCTGTAGCATTTTATACCAAAGAGCATGGCCACAGATTCGTTGTGACCGATATAAGGTAGAGCTACAATAATAGGGACATTGTTAACAGCACTGCTGCTTTAGTGTCCTGGAGTAGGCCCTTCTGGTGACGGAGATGTCGGCTGTGCAGACTTCACCTGTTAATTTATTCACATTCACATTTACTAAGTGGTGCCTCTGGCTCAGTCCTGAAAAATCTGAGGCACCCTATCTGGGTGCTTATCCAGCTTTTTTGCTGTGGACATGGTAGACTATTGGGCATTGCTGGTCAAGGAAAAGTCATGTATCCACACAGATGTAGTTTTGTGCAATATAATAATTTATTTTCTAATGTTTTCTCTGAAAATACAGACATATATAATTTTCATGTGTTTGTGTGTATCTAGTTAGCAGTGTATTGGATACGACCACATATTCCTTTTCTAACTCACTTATCCAGTTTAGTGTCACTGGGATAATCTAGCATAACCTTGCTGTGGTAAATCGGTAATTCGAATTTAGCAAAAAAAGTAATTTCACCTAACAAATTACTGTTGATACTTTTAAAATGTCATTATGTATTCTTTGTCTGTGTAACTTAATCACCCTTTCAATACATCAACTGAACTTAATTGATCATGGCCAATACTGGTAGGTATTGATGGCATAAGGGCATAACATAAGAAATTTGACAAATGAGAGGAGACCAATCAGTCCATCAAGCCTGTTTGTTTAGCCGATAGCTAAACTGGCCCAATAAAAGTGATAGCACAGACTGAAGACAAGGTCCTCTGGGACGAGTATCCAGGACTCCTGAGCGCCAGGCAGCTGTGATAGCACTATCCACCAGGCTACGCAGAAAATTAAAACTTTCTTTGCTTGTTTTCCAGGTCTGGGATTGAACCACAGTTCTTAGCTTGGCAACACAGCTTTCAACTGATGTGCAACTGGTCAGTACATGATGCGCCATTGGTCAGTACAGATATACTGCCTATTCAATTTGTTAAAATGCAGGAAAATAACTGTTTAAACTTTTGAAGTCTTTAATGAAATGTTTATATGAGAAAACATAATTCGCCCCTCTTGATTCACTGAGAACTTCCAAAGTTTTCTTGCATCTAGCTATCAAAGTTTGTGGTGAAAGTATGGCTGGCACAAGATCAGCTTTTATTTACATTCAAACATTGTGGTAATTGCTAAAAGGTCAAATAAAAATGGAGTTTTGAAAGTTCATTATTGATATCCACACCCTAGCCTTGGTTGACAAGACGTTCAGTTTTCAAAATGGAAGTACAAACACAAAATAAAAAAAAAATAAAAAAATGGTGCCCTTGTTCATGCAATCAAGAACAAGATGGAAAGTAAACACCTATCCAAAGTGCAGAGCTATAGTACAATTATTTAAATATACAGATTTTAAAAAAGAAGCACAGCTTTATTAAGCAAGTTGTTTTGCGTAACTGGATGAATCAGTGGTGGGGAATGAACTGGCAGCCTTTTGGTTCACAGTCCAGTACCTTTAGTGACCAGTCCATAATGCCTACCTGAACTCTCCAATGAATACACAGTGCATCCGGAAAGTATTCACAGCGCATCACTTTTTCCACATTTTGTTATGTTACAGCCTTATTCCAAAATGGATTAAATTCATTTTTTTCCTCAGAATTTTACACACAACACCCCATAATGACAACATGAAAAAAGTTTGAGGTTTTTGCAAATTTATTAAAAATAAAAAAATTGAGAAAGCACATGTACATAAGTATTCACAGCCTTTGCTATGAAGCTCAAAATTGAGCTCAGGTGCATCCTGTTTCCCCTGATCATCCTTGAGATGTTTCTGCAGCTTAATTGGAGTCCACATGTGGTAAATTCAGTTGATAGGACATGATTTGGATAGACACACACCTGTCTATAAAAGGTCCCTCAGTTGACAGTTCATGTCAGAGCACAAACCAAGCATGAAGTCAAAGGAATTGTCTGTAGACCTCCGAGACAGGATTGTCTCGAGGCACAAATCTGGGGAAGGTTACAGAAAAATTTCTGCTGCTTTGAAGGTCCCAATGAGCACAGTGGCCTCCATCATCCGTAAGTGGAAGAAGTTCGAAATCACCAGGACTCTTCCTAGAGCTGGCCGGCCATCTAAACTGAGCGATCAGGGGAGAAGGGCCTTAGTCAGGGAGGTGACCAAGAACCTGATGGTCACTCTGTCAGAGCTCCAGAGGTCCTCTGTGGAGAGAGGAGAACCTTCCAGAAGGACAACCATCTCTGCAGCAATCCACCAATCAGGCCTGTATGGTTGAGTGGTCAGACGGAAACCACTCCTTAGTAAAAGGCACATGGCAGCCTGGCTGGAGTTTGCCAAAAGGCACCTGAAGGACTCTCAGATCATGAGAAAGAAAATTCTCTGGTCTGATGAGACAAAGATTGAACTCTTTGGTGTGAATGCCAGGCATCACGTTTGGAGGAAACCAGGCACCACTCATCACCAGGCCAATACCATCCCTACAGTGAAGCATGGTGGTGGCAGCATCATGCTGTGGGGATGTTTTTCAGTGGCAGGAACTGGGAGACTAGTCAGGATAAAGGGAAAGATGACTGCAGCAATGTACAGAGACATCCTGGATGAAAACCTGCTCCAGAGCGCTCTTGACCTCAGACCGGGGCGACGGTTCATCTTTCAGCAGGACAACGACCCTAAGCACACAGCCAAGATATCAAAGGAGTGGCTTCAGGACAACTCTGTGAATGTCCTTGAGTGGCCCAGCCAGAGCCCAGACTTGAATCCGATTGAACATCTCTGGAGAGATCTTAAAGTGGCTGTGCTCCGACGCTTCCCATCCAACCTGATGGAGCTTGAGAGGTGCTGCAAAGAGGAATGGGCGAAACTGGCCAAGGATAGGTGTGCCAAGCTTGTGGCATCATATTCAAAAAGACTTGAGGCTGTAATTGCTGCCAAAGGTGCATCGACAAAGTATTGAGAAAAGGCTGTGAATTTCTGTACATGTGATTTCTATTTTTAATAAAATTTGCAAAAACCTCAAACTTCTTTCACGTTGTCATTATGGGGTGTTGTGTGTAGAATTTTGAGGTAAAAAATGAATTTAATCCATTTTGGAATAAGGCTGTAATATAACAAAATGTGGAAAAAGTGATGCGCTGTGAATACTTTCCGGATGCACTGTAGTATATAATGCTTGGAATAATACCATTGAATTTCACAGTCTAATGAAGGATTTAGTTTCCTTATTTTACTATTGTATACAAACAATGTTGATTTGTAACACTTATGATGCTCTAATAACCGTGTGTGCTGTTTAAGCATCAGGGCTACTTACAGACTGTAGTGAGTCTCAATAAGATTATATTTGTATATTCTATTTATGATTTTCTTAAATGATACAGATACATTCATATGTTTTTTATCTTGCTACTAGAATGAAGGATCTGTGTCTCTCACGTGTTACATTTTTCTCTAGACACGCCTTGCTTTGGAGTTCCCCCTATTTATAGAACTTTCTATAGACAGATTACTTGTGTCTACCACATTTATAACACATTAAGGTTCACTGTTAATGAAGATCAGTTCGCAGTGTCTTGCTGAAAGAATGTTTGGCAGCTATAAAGCTTTATTCTTACACATCTTTGCTATCTGTGCTGCAGGGCTTCAAAATGTCTTCATATGGCCTAAAGGAGGAAATAACATCACCCGACTAAAACCTAATGTACCCCACAGTGATGAAAGTCACTGCTTCAAACTGACATTGCATCGTCTCTCTTTGATTCCATGTACAACAAAAAACATAGTCATACCTGACCGTGAAAGTGATCACACCATTTCGTACTGGTTGTTTGTGATATACCGTGAAAGACAGCATGCCAAAAATATTCCAATTAACTAAAAATAAAAAGAAGGCAAAAATTATTTAAACCCAAAATTTAAAACATGACCAGTTAATGTCACAACCAATCTAGACTTTACACGAGACAGCTTTGAGTTCACAAGTTACAAGTGATTTTTAACAGACAAGTAAAACAGTATAAACAGATACAGTATAACATGAAATAATGCACATACTATAATAGCAATGTCTTTTTTTTTGGCTTAATGACTTGCTGTAAAATACACATGACATAACCACCAGGCTTTATAGTATAAGGATCTGGAGAAACACAAACAACTCATATACTTATCTGTGAAAATGGCCTTTAAATGCCCTCAATTCACAAACAGCACACTACTAAAAATAATTTCATCACACTATAGGAAATACAATAAGATGAACTGAATATACAGCATGAAAAAAATTCTTCTTAGCAGTAACTACCTGGAAGAAAGCAATTCCAAAAGAAATTCCAGCAATGACACCAAGGTTGGATTCCATCAGATTGGTTATAAAATTGATACAGCCCTAAGGGAACAAAGGAAGACACCATTAAATCTGTAAATATACTTCTATTAAAATTATATTCTGACCCTATTTATATGTGTTAACTATGTAAGTTGAGTGTTTGAAAACCATGAAAATGGTTGATAAAAATTACATGTCTATCATGGGGAGAGAGGGAAACATTTTAAAATACACAAACTAGTCTCTGACTTACAAGACTATTGTTATGGTAAAATGATGACTGTTGCTCTGGCTAAAGTTTATTTTTTATTTACTTAAATCTTTTTGTTATTAATTAAATCATTTTTCACCTTAGGTTTGTAATTCTGTTTGGTCTTTGTATTTACAGTATGTAATATGATTTTTATTAATACGGGGTGATCTGTTAGTTATATTTCAATTTTATATTATGTTAATTATCCATGCATTACTTTTATGTGCAATCTGCTCTGCTTCTTATATGTGGGACCCAAGGTGATGGGGCTACGTTATAATGCAACTGGGGACTCTACAAAAAGAGAAATTGCATTGCATTGTTTGATGTTGATTCCGGTTATCCCTTTTTGTGCTTTCTTTGGACTTGCTGTCTTCGTTGTCTAAAAGTACTCTTCTCTGTCTTGCAATTTAGTATATTTGTTTGCTTATTTATTTTCTTTGTCTTCAATTATTTTCCCTTTCTTCCTTAAAGGGCACTTTTGAAAGTTTTGCCACTTAAACACCTTATCAATTTTTGGTTCTGTACAGGCCAGACCAGGTATAAGGTTTGTGGTTTCCTGATGCCTGTACCTATTTCTGATCTTAGTATGTGGAAAGAGTCAGAACAATGATGGAAAACAACCCTGACAGGAACAACTATCAGAGGACACCTTCACTAACAATTGGCCAATTTAAATTATTCAGTCGCCAAAATAGGGGAAAAAAATTCTTACTACTGGCATATACTTTTATGATGTGCTTCCCAAAAGTGTACTGTACATATCTCCTAATGGAAGGCAAATATTTAAGAGCACTCCAGCAGAATGTTAACATCTGCTCACAATGTTAGTGGATTCAAGAGAACAGAAATTATGTTGTTTCTACCTGGCTTATTTGTGTCAATTATATATTGTTTCACATGTTAAAAGAAGACCTAAAGTGCAAGTTATACCAAAACAGAGGTATATAATAATTCTAGGAAACTGGAGGGCCTGTGAATATGTTTATATGTGTATATGTTTTTGTTGCATTTGGAGATTGTTGCTTTCTTTTATTCCAAGCCTAGATATCTGGGACCAAAGTGCTAAATAACTGCCACATTCTACATTTTACACTGTTTTATACTATAACTTTTAACTTTTATTACAGAGTCTGTAATGGGAACATGCACACTTTTGACATATGGACCTGTTATAACATTGCCCGAGTATTAATACCATTTTTACACCCATTTCCTGTATTATGTTCATTAATAATTTATATTTTTCCACCAAAACATATTTTTTCATATAGACATTAAATATGCTAAAATTACCTCAGTTTAACAATGTGTTGGGGATAAACTGCACATAAAAAATTAGAACCTACTTCTTGTCAGATTAAGTTTATTATATTGTCCTTAACTTCTTTCTTTCATATGCAATAGAGATGAGAAGAAGCAACAGTTTTAACAATTTGTCAAGAGAGACAAATAATAAACACATCACTAATACATCACAAAAGGGTCCACATGTTAGGAAAACCTGTACAAATCTGATGCTGTTCATTGCATTTCTTTACTTGATGTATTTTTAAATGTAAACAGCTTAATTTTAAACTACTGAAATAAATCATAAGTGCTACCATTCAAGCTATAACAACTATATAAGTGAAGCAGTGCTGGATTATCTGTAAATTATGTCAAATGGGTCTGGACACCAAGTGAGCTTCCACTATAGGTGCAGCTTAAGCTAATTACAGTACATCATGTTGTACAAAAAAAAGTGTTTTTTGATAATGGTACTGGCCCTGTAAGTGTTATAATGAGCCCATTTATGAATGAAAAAAACAATCAGCAGCACAAAGATGGCATTGGTTTTGCTCAGCAACACAGATGGAGCAGTGCTCTAGGCTAATATTTACTTTGGAAAAATAAACAAGTGATACAAAAAAGAGAAGTGATTTTGATTGGAAACGTGCAGATTACTAAAGTCACAAATAAGTGGGTAATTGCCAATGAAATGACATTAACATACACATATTACAAAGAAATAAATACATTAACATTTTTATTCCTGCACTAATTCTAAAGTTAATAAGCAGAAGGGCAAAAAGACAGCAGGATAAACATTGTCATACATGTCATAGAAATAAAAAATTCAATCTGTATTTCTCTATATACAGAAAAAAAAACTGTTCTCATCAGCATTCAAATAAAAATATCAAATACCTCACCTTATTATGGACAACTTTCTCAGCCATGGTAATGTTTTTCAGAGCATCAGAACTACATTGATCTACTTGAATGCAGCAACTCTTTGGAATTCCTGCTTGTAAAAAATATTTAGTTTTTACCCAGTCGGTGAAGTTTTGTGCTCCGCAACACTTTAACTGTAATGACAGAGGAAAAAGGATATTTTTGATTAAGATTCTCATTTTCTCAGTCATTCTAAATAACAGGTGATAATTTGGTACACAAAAGTTTTTTTAATACTCTATTTGTTAAAACAGTATACACACATGTAAATGGTGGTATAGAACCTTAGAAAATAGGTAGAAGGAAAAGAAAATTGAGAAGTTAATGATTTTTTGCAGTAAAAGCAGACCTGTGAAAAGAGCTATTGTAGCATGCTTCCTTAGGATATATCAGAAAACATTTACATTATGACTTAATAAGATACTGGTACTGTTTAAAGGGCTGCTTCTCTCGTCAGCCAGGAGCCGAAGTGTACTTGATTGTTATACACAGATTATCTCATTTCCAGTGCAACACATTCAGGAAGCGTCCTTTACTTGGGGCGGGCCTCAATAGCACAACAAGATCATGCAATGAAAAGCATGCTGGTGAAGAAACAGACTTCACCAGTGGTTGTAAATTTATTTACAAAATTTAATTCACTGGTATTTTATTGTTCTTTTTTGATACCTAACTAACATGCAATTTAAGTAATATTATGTTGTAAATAGCAGCAAATTAATGTATATAATCTATAAGCTAATTAGGTATGTCTACTAGCTGAAATAATTTCACATGTGTAATACTCTTGTAATCCATTTTATCAAAGTTTCCATGGTATTTTATCAAAATGTACTTTAATGCTGTCAGATCAAATGTCACTATTCAAAAATATAATTTGAATTTATTTGAAAAATATCTTATTTGATAGCAAAAGCTGACATTCAGTTGTAAAAACAATGGTTACTTCTTTTATCTTGCACTAGTTTTGTTACATGATACGACACGTAATGCAACAGAACTTTGCACATCACTTCCACTATCTGCCTTTTTGTAATTCTGAATATTTAGCTTGTGTAGCTCCATCTTTTCCTGGTTCCCAAAATCGACCAGCTACTGAGTTGGCAATGTAGGATCCAGCATGAATCAAACATGTAACAAAAAGAAATTTCTCAGTCCAATAAGAGTTCCTTTTAAAAAAAGATTTGGTGAAAATTTAAAAAGTAACAAATCAAAATAAAAAGGAAGTTATTACATACACAGAATAAAAGGCAAAAAAAAAGTTTTTTTCTTTGTTTCATTACAATTATAGCTTTCTTGTGTTAAACTTCAGTTACTTTCTGTATTTAAAGGTTGTGTTATTTTTCCAAAGGCAAACTAAGCACATTCAGTACATTCTCTACATATAGTTTGAAACTGTTTGCCCTCCATGCCTTACCAACTGCAAGGCGGATCATAAACTAATAGTAGTCTATTGTCAGAGAGACAAGAAATAATTAGAATATGCCATTTATAATTTAGCTTGTAGGGGTTAATAGAACCTCCCATTGACTATGCTCTAATATATAGGCATACATTTTAACATAACTAAGTACTAGGGTGTTGTAATTTAACATAACCTAACTAACCAACAAATGGCTCTTACAGCTCGCTATCTTAGTAAGTAAAAGGTATAGCCCACTGTTCACTGTCCCTGCTGATGTAATACTTGCTTGTTTTACAGCACAATTAGATGGTCTCTGTAGTGTGATGCAAACAGAATCAATGCTTTAAATAGTTATACAAAGATATTTGCATTTGTTCAGCTATATTTAATATATATATTTGGTGTAGTCATATGTACATATATACCGTACAAAAGCATTTAGCTTATACCAGGTATAGGGCACTACGTAAGTTGCAGAAAAAGATTCTTTTGAATGTAAACTGGTCAGCAAGATTTACCACTGCAGGTCTAGAAATTGCCAGAATTGCTTTTTCAACCATTAAGAACATCTCCGTCATAAGAGTAGTACTAGAACCCAAAGCAGCATCCCTTGTATTCATTTAAGTATTACAGTTTTTAATTTCAGATTGACACTTTTTTCCCCAAACATCAGTCACATGTTAATTATTGTTCTGTCTGCATACTGATTATCAATCCTTGGATGTTTTTATCTGTTTTAAAATGGCGTTCTTTTAGGCGATTCATTAATTCAGGAAAACAAAAAGCCACATGGGCAAATCTGGTGAACAAGGCAGCAGCAGTACACCTAGAATGTGCTTGGTAGGCACACCCTGGTGAATGGTGTATTGTCAGTGTGGAGGATCTAATTTTTGGTGATTTCAAATGAAAAACGGCTTTATGCCAATGAATAACGTTCACCTGGGACAAAACCTTACTTCCATGAACTACCTTTAACTTACTATATATTTCCGTTGCACTTTCCTGTTCAGTTTGTGTTCAATTTGTAATGAGACTGAAATTATACTGTTAGTTTACGATTTCACAATTACCCGGGCCAGAATAAAAATAATGTAGCTAGTTGTCATATGTTTTCCAGTTTAATACAGCTGGTAGGAAATCTTGGATGTAGTAGTACTGCAACAACATCAATAAATACAATCTGTCTCACTGATTTCATGACAGACATAATAGACTGACAATGTAAAAATCATCAGGACAGGATATCCTTCCTAGAATTCCGAGGACCTACTGACTGAATATACGAAACATCATAATCTCTTTTTTTTGGATGCCATTTCAAGATGTGAAAATTCATAAACTTACTTGTCAAAAATGTATCCTTATATAAAAAGGAGGTTGACTACAGGTTATTCAGTTTAGGTTACATCATCGCCGAATTAGCAGAGGTTAAATGAACAAAAGATTTACAAACTGCTATTCAGTACAAATGTGCTAACACAGTTATTGTGGGTTGTTGTTTTTACAAATTATTATACTGTTATAGTATAGGAAAGCAACAAAGTATAGTAGCAAACGGTATGATATTAAAAACTTTGGGTTTCAAAGGGGCTATTAATAATGTTTCCTGTGAGGCCAATCGTCTAACTATGAGGGACAAAGATTCAGGTTACTGTATGCAGATACTGATATAACTGACTTAGATAATAAAGACTTTCAAAATATCAGGTCTTGCTGGTGCCCCAATTGTTTTATTTTCATATGTGATTTAGATAAAAATACACCAAAAATTATTTAATTTTCCAATTTTCCATTACTAATTTAGACAGAGTTGTAGCAAATACACAACAGCCTGTCCAGAGGCCTTGCGGGTGTAAATAATAAAAAACAGCTTAAAAAAAATCATAATCTATTCAAATAGTTTTTCAGAGGTCATGGGGCCTACTTCTTGCAATTCTGGGGGAAAACTGCTGTGGTGTTAATATAACAATAATGGAACATTATGAGACTCCAGTTTTTTGTTTTTTTTTACTTGTTTTTGTTCAAATACTGCAAATTCATTATTTTCTACCTGGGACTGGACTTGTGGTCAGAGTAGTAATCAGGGAAGTCTCATTGGCTGAACGCTAAAATCTTACTTGGGTACTACAGAATGCATATATAAATTAAATATAGAGATTCTTATCTGTTAGGATATGCATAAACTGGGCATATTGGAATTTTGCATTATATATGGATACGCAGTCTGCAAACAAAAATACTCCAGCATTACATGGAAAACCGCTTTTCATGACATATAGAACTAAAAAGCTACTGTATCTGCTAATGATTGCTGCAGCTTTGCCTGGATCATTTAAATTCCCTCTGAAGTTGAACACCCACTCCTTTAAAACATGTGTTGACCTACCAGTGGCCCCTGTTCACTCCTTACGATTACTGGAAACTGAAATCCCCTTGGTAGCACTGCTACAGGATCACCCTAATAATGGGCTTGTTTACTGATCAAATAAATGCTGGAACACTGTGTCACCTGCATTTGAGTCTGATTGTTCATTTCCTAAGATGACCTCCACCTTCTTCCTTGAATCCTCCAGATTTAAAGGATGCAAATATAAATGACCATATTCTCACTGGTTTTTTAAGCCTAAAATGCATAAAATATTTATTTCTGATTAAAAAAAAATATATTAATTTTTGGAGGTTGGATTTGTGCAGTTCTTACAAGGGGCCATTTTGGGTTTACAGTGCCGGTTGCTGGGACGTCCCCTATGTCAGTGACAGTACAGCATATGAAATTTTACTACAGATGACATCAGTCAAGTTTAAAGAGGTTAGAGTGACTCATTTGTGAAATCATATACTGTATAGAATATTTTGTGCTGTTCTGATCTCCATCTATATCTATATCTATATCTCTATATATATATATATATATATATCTCTATATATATATATATATATATCTCTCTCTATATATATAAGGTCAATGTGTATATGTATGTATGTAAGTATGTTCCAGCATCACTTCCGAACAGCTGGAGCGATTTTCATGAAACTTGGTACACATGTTTCTCATTGGTTGACTAAAAATACTGTAGGGTCAAATCAACCTTAACCCACCCCCATCTGGATAGGGTGGGGAGTGATCTTGCGGTCTTGTATGCATGTTATCATCCAGTTGACACTCGGAACAACCATCAGAGGGTGAACTGGAGGTGACTGCTGGTATTCTTTATGTTTGAGCACCACCACGCCCCTGTTGCATTTGAAATTAAATAGAGTTGGCTGGATTATAACATACATACAAGACCACAAGATAAGCACATTACTGAGTCTTCATTGTTTGTTAATTTATTTTAATTTTTAAAGTTGTGTTTTTTTTTTATTATATTTTTCTCAAACAATTAAAAAAACACTTTATTTTCCTCCCGGGCAGTGCTGGGTATTTCAGCTAGTATTCAATAAAAATAAACAAAAACTTAAGAATCCAACAGGAAGTCCATAAAAGGGTTTGTTACTAGACTTGCCCTAGGACTGACAATTATGAGATACAAGGAGTTGATTTTTTTAAATTAACAAATAAAACAATGCAATGTTGACTGACTGACATTATTTCCCGATTAGTTAGAAAGCTGAAATTTGGCAGAATGATATATTTAGGCCAGTACATATCAGTTAAGAAAGGACATTTTGATATATAAATATTTAGGGGTAAAAGCCCTCATAATACAAAAATTAAATACCCCAAAATCTGAAAAACACTTTGACTGATTTAATTTAAATTTGGTGGAGTTATAGAAAAATGAAAATTAGCTGATACACCTTTTTTGTCTATATTTGTTTATAATAATATTGTATGGAGTACACTATTCTAATGTGCCATACAGCACCGACAGAAGCCCAAAGAGAAAGACTAGGAACCCCTTCTGCATCCTTTTTTTAGGGGTGCCGGTGTATGCACATGAAGGTCTCCATGAACAGGACTGATGGGTGGGGACTGATCAGTGAAGAAAGGCAGGTGTCTTAGACAGGGAAAAGATGACACTGTGAAGAAGAACGAAAGTTCTGCTAGAAAACTTTTGATTCCATTCACAACGCCCTTTTCAAATGTTGTATTACTTTTGATCAGTTAAAACAGAATCTCTTTTGAATGATAATGTACTAATTCCACACTGTATAATATGTGTAAAGGCAGATAGAAATTGTTTATTTTTTTGACTACAATTGTATTAATACGGTAGATATGTATATATTATATTTGGAAATTTGGCAACAAATTGTCCTGTTATGTAGTGAGACAGGGCACATGATATGAAATTTTCTCATATAACACAAACAACGACAATTAGGATGATGTTGTAATGTATATTAATAATGTGCTAAATACCTCAACATACAGTATGCTAGCACTTGTGAATTGTTAGCTGCATCACTCTGCAGCTGGAGTGAGTTGCTGGACATGTCACATAATGTGATTGGCTTGACAGAAGCGTGCCACTGATTACCTTCATCTCACTAAAGATTATGTAAATGAAGGCAACAACTGAAAATTATTGGAAAAGTAATCAAAAGTGACATGGCCTTTAGGAGCATTCCAAAATTTCAGGTCAAGGTCATAGTGAGGGGGTTTCCAGATTTTGAAACCTTTTCTAGAGGAGGGGGCTTCTGGAGTTTTCCAGGTTTTCCTCCAGCTAACCTCTCAGTGTTTCTGTTTTTGCTTCTAGGTTGGGGTACTCTTATACTCCAGCACATATTTCCAAGATGTAGCATACCTGAACTGCACTCTTTGCCCTGACAGCACAGCATTCCTTTGCTCAATTTCCTGAAAAAAAGTGCACTTGACCAGTCCACAATTATGAATCTGGGCTCAGCCAGAGCCCAGCTTTGAACACAATTGATAATATGGTATAGCAGCCAAAAATTGCTATCAAACAATTTTATCTATCTAATTTGGTAGAGTTTGAGCAATCTTGTAACTTACAGTTGGAAATACAGAAAGTAAAATAAATAAATAAATAAAACAAAAAAACAGCAGTAATGCACTACAGGGTGACAACAGCCAGGAGCAGTTTAATACTGTACATATACAGTAAGTCAATATGTAAAAACAATCAAAACATAAATCTTGGTTTTCAAACCAAGATTATGTAATCTCTTTTATTTGTAGAGTGGCATATTTGCCAGTACTGTACCATGTATATATAGGATATCTAGAATATCAGAATCTGCTGTAATTCCTTTTAACATTTCAGACAAAAAAATGACATTGCAAAGATTGAACATAAGTATGAAAATAAATGCAGTTCCTTACATTGAACTGAATATTGTCAACGGCATTGCTCTGACGGCTGGAGGCATTATAGTTTTCCAAAGCTTCACCATACTTGTTGGTTACAACTGCCTTTATCTGAAATGGAAAACAAACCATAGTTTAGTTTTGCATTCTTCACTCTACAATAGGCACAATTTAGAATTTAAGTGAGGCTCATTTTAAAAATCAAATGATGACTGTAATTTTATAACTGAAATGACAATCTATGTTCATAAAAAGTTTAGTTCAATGTGCAATTAGGTAATAAATTCTAGAATTTGTCTGATAAACCTAAATGTCAAACTAAACTACTACATTAAGTAGCTACAAAATGCACCAAGATTATCTTTTAAGGAAAAATGTAAATTAGAAGAATACAAAATTTATATTATCAGAAACATTCCAAAGTAACTTTTTGTTGGATTGTTTTGTTATGTGAGATTAGTAAATTTCATCCTTCTATTCATCCACATAAGGGCTGCACTGAGCTTGAGCTCCAAGGCAGAAACCAGCTCTGAGCAGGGTGTACATGCACACCAATTTAAAGATGTACAAAAAACATAATTAGGACATCTTTGAAGAAAGCCAGAGTTCCCATAGAAAAATCCACTCAGATTCAAGGAAAACGGACAAACTCCATACAGACTCTGCCCGAGCTGGGACTTGACAGCAGGAGCTTTAACATCTTAGCGCTAAACTCATGGTTATTACTAAACATTCATAATAAAGGTCAGTATTTAGCTTCCATTTGGCATATATGTATGGATGGATGGATGGATGGATACTTTATTAATCCCAAGGGGAAATTCACATACTCCAGCAGCAGCACACTGATAAAGAAAATATTAAATTAAAGAGTGATAACAATGCAGGTATACAGACAGACAATAACTTTGAATAATGTTAACGTTTACCCCCCAGGTGGAATTGAAGAGTTGCATAGTTTGGTGGAGGAACGATCTCCACAATCTGTCAGTGGAGCAGGACAGTGACAGCAGTCTGTCGCTGAAGCTGCTCCTCTGTCTGGAGATGACACTGTTTAGTGGATGCAGTGGATTCTCCATAATTGATAGGAGCCTGCTGAGCGCCCGTCGCTCTGCCATGGATGTCAAACTGTCCAGCTCCATGCCTACAATAGAGCCTGCCTTCCTCACCAGTTTGTCCAGGCATGAGGTGTCCCTTTTCTTTATGCTGCCTCCCCAGCACACCACCGCGTAGAAGAGGGCACTCGCCACAACCGTCTGATAGAACATCTATCTATATATAATCTATTATTATTATTATAATATATACTATATTATATATTATATATATATAAGGTGGCACGGTGGCATAGTGGGTAGCGCTGCTGCCTCGCAGTTGGTAGACCTGGAGACCTGGGTTCGCTTCCTGGGTCCTTCCTGCGTGGAGTTTGCATGTTCTCCCCGTGTCTGCGTGGGTTTCCTCCGGGTGCTCCGGTTTCCTCCCACAGTCCAAAGACATGCTGGTTAGGTGGATTGGCGATTCTAAATTGGCCCTAGTGTGTGCTTGGTGTGTGGGTGTGTTTGTGTGTGTCCTGCGGTGGGTTGGCACCCTGCCCAGGATTGGTCCCCTGCCTTGTGCCCTGTGTTGGCTGGGATTGGCTCCAGCAGACCCCCGTGACCCTGTGTTCAGATTCAGCGGGTTGGAAAATGGATGGATGGATGGATATATATATAATGAATGCGTAACAAGGATATATAATACTTTAAAAGCATAACCATTTTAAAAAAAGCTCTGATGAGCACACACAATTCAGTACAACATAGCTATTAAGCTTCTAATAATTCTTTTACCCATTAATTTTCTGAACTTGCTTATTTCAAAAGGCTGAAAGAAAGACAGATTCAAAGTAGGACTTCAGTCCTGGATGGGACACCACTTCTTCACAGGTCATATTTACTTACAATCCCACATTCACTCAAAAGAAGCCAACTGAAAGTCATAAGGCAACAAGCACAACATTAGGATGTGGAAAAAAACAGGAGTAATAGAGAACTCTGTGATCAGAGGAAAAATGTCAAAGCTATACACAGATTTGAACCCAGGATACAAATTTTTTTAAAGGCCCTAACTTTGAATATAGAGTGGGTAAATATATTTACAGTTGTAGATTAAAGATTCCGAATTCAGTCATTTCAACAATGCAACAGTTCTTTATGTCTACAGTTCCATGTGTGAAGAAATGTTTTTGTAATGTTTGTGCAGTATTTACACTTAGGTGGATTCTGTTTCTTTTTCAGTGTGAGTAATTTGCAGAACTTTATAAAAGTTTAAAGGTCAAAGAATCAGTAACTCTAAAAGGCAATAAAGAAAATATAATAACATAGGCTAGGATGGCAAAGTGATGCAGTGGCTAACACTGTTGCCTCATGGATCCATTACCAATGGCTTAGATCTATCTAAATCCTGTACCTGGTCATTGCCTGTGTGGAGTTTACATCCTCAAGAATGTTAAAAAATTTAAGAAGCCTACATCAGCCTCATGCAAATGTGAATGTGTACACAAGAGAGCTCTCTGACAAACTGGCACCTTATCCAGTGTTGCTCCTGAAACTACTAGGATACATTTTGGTCCTCCACAACCCTTAAGTGGATTAGGTAAATTTGAGAAACATCAATTCAATCTGGCTGCCAAACACATTCTGTATGTGGAAAGGATCTACCTTTCTGCCTCCATCACATATGTTAAAAATGCATAATTATCATGCGAAATGCAAAATTAAAATGTTGATAAGTTTACTCATGAACCTGTTTCCCTTCACATACAGAAAAAAAAGAAAAACAAACTGTGGGGGGAAAATTAAAGCATATCACATTTTCACAGCAGAAAAAAAATCTTTCAACTGGTATAATTTGCCACAATTAGTATATCAACATGAAGGAAAAGTAAAAGATCAACAGCTATTACAATACAGTCACCTGAAATCCAGCCTACCTGTACATGGAACAAGGAGTTCAGATAGTGCCTAGATCTGGAGGCGAGTCTAATATCCCTCTGAAACATTCTCAGAGCCTCCTTCTGCTCCAGTTTAACATTTTGAATCCAGTATGTTGTATACAAATGTTAAATAACATGCTTAACAGATAAAAGTGAAA
This sequence comes from Erpetoichthys calabaricus, assembly GCF_900747795.2. Classification (NCBI taxonomy): domain Eukaryota; kingdom Metazoa; phylum Chordata; class Cladistia; order Polypteriformes; family Polypteridae; genus Erpetoichthys; species Erpetoichthys calabaricus. Next base: position 92,633,922 of record NC_041405.2, on the reverse strand, counting down.
AAAACTACTTGTAGACATTAAAGACAGTTTTGTTTAAGTTGAAATGTCTGAGAAGCCCACGTAGACCAATAAATAGCAGCACATATAACAACAGAAAACAGTGCAATACAATTTCACTATCATGAAGCAATCCAGTGCTTATAACGTGGGAACCATGAAAAACATTTCTGTAAAGATTTACCTACCTCATGTCTGAAGAGGAAGCCTGAAATACCAGCCACAAGCTCAGAAAGGAAGACAAGGGAAAGGAACATGGCATACTGAGGACAGAGAGAAAGAGAGAAAGGGAGACAAGGCAATAATGTTATCAGTAGTAGCAACATCTTATTAACAACGACTTTACATAAGCACCCCATAAAAGCAATGCCAATTAACCTGCAAATGAAACTTCAACAGTTAAGTACACACATGCATATTATTTTATTTTTAGCCAATTTTCAAACTCTTTTGGTGATGGATACTGATTTGAGGTTAGACGTGTTAGGACTTTACAGCAGCACCTGTACAACAGCATTCATTAGGGCAGCGTTTCTCAATCTTTAAGTATTTGCCACCCGAGTTTTCATAACAGTTTTAATCATGCCCCCCTAACGTTTTTTTGAAACCCTAATAAAATTTATTCCTATATTTTTTGCTGCCGATACACCGCTACAAGTTTAAAATTTTCCTACGAATAGAGAAATTACGCCACATATGGCAACATTCGCGCCCCCTTTTTCGTTACTTCCCCACAGTTTGAGAACCGCTGCATTAGGGCATCTATAAAAACAGAAGGTTTGTGTGGTCTAATATTGCCTGGCTGGAGTCAGGTTGTAGTCCGTCACACAGGGAATGATGACTACTGTGCAATCTCATCCTTATAAAGCACCTTGCACTTGATGAAGTGGTGTTCTGTCTGACCTGTTTAGTGAATGCCAGCCCACACCATTACATTTGTTTCTTTTGACACAAGCATACCTTTTTCTTTTCCTCCTTCTCAACACTCTGGCATCACCCTCTGCATTGAACATACTGAACTCATCCAAGAAGTGGACTTGATGCCACTGCTGATGAGTCCATTATAGCCTTGGTATGGCCAAAGAGAGCCAGGTGTGAAGTCTAGGTTGTGTGAAAAAAGGCCCTCTGATGTGTCACCTTTCCCGAAAGCCAGCAGCACAATGCCCGTCATGTCAATGATGCGGGCATTGTTTCCTCTAGCTCTTTCAGGAGCTGTGTGGATGGCAGATCTGAAATGATCCTTCACATGGATCAGTCTGATGTGCTGGTTCTGCTCAGGTATGGTAACTTAAGGGCAACCACATCTTGGATGGTCCTCTGTCATGCCAGCCTGCTGAAACCTTACCTGTAGTTGAGACATAATACATCCACTTAATTCATCATGTCTGGCAATGCTGGCAAATGGCATATCTTGGGTTTATGCTTAGATTTTTTTTATTAATATTTTTCCACAAAAACGTTCACTTTTAAAGTGAGCTGAAACGCTCTGTTAATGCTCATTCTGTTTCTACTTACTACAAAAAGTAAACAACCTTACTATATCTCACACTATTCATTTTTGAAAGCACTCTAAATATCTACAGTATAAACATACTCAAATAATTTGCCAAACAGCTTTACAATCAAGCTCCCTAGCTCAAGATCATAGTCAGATAGTCATCTTTTGATTTATAGATGAATTCTTGATGTGCATAAATATAAAACTATACAAATTCAGAAAATGGGCGGCATGGTGGCGCAGTGGGTAGAGCTGCTGCCTCGCAGTTAGGAGACCCGGGTTCGCTTCCCGGGTCCTTCCTGCGTGGAGTTTGCATGTTCTCCCCGTGTCTGCGTGGGTTTCCTCTGGGTGCTCCGGTTTCCTCCCACAGTCCAAAGACATGCAAGTTAGGTGCATTGGCGATCCTAAATTGTCCCAAGTGTGTGCTTGGTGTGTGGGTGTGTGAGCCCTGCGGTGGGCTGGCGCCCTGCCTGGGGTTTGTTTCCTGCCTTGCGCCCTATGTTGGCTGGGATTGGCTCCAGCAGACCCCCATGACCCTGTAGTTAGGATATAGCGGGTTGGATAATGGATGGATGGATGGAAATTCAGAAAACAGATTCTGGATATAGTTTAGGATGCAAATTTTGTATTAGAAATATTAATATTATTTTATATATAAAATGTATGTCAAATTTGCATTTCTTTTTGGAGAATAGTTTACTTTTGACAAGAATTAAACTCTGTACTGTAATAATAAAGAAGACTTATGTTTATTTTTCGATTAGCAATTACAATATGGATTGAAAGATGCATTGCCTCTACCTAAAAAAAGGCTACACATGAAATATGGCCTAAATCAGAGTGGCTACATTCACAGAATGTATAACTCAAACTACATCACATTTAAGGCTTTGCTTGGAGGAAGCCATGCATTTATTTGGTCTGACTTCATTAATGCCGATACAGTATACCTACTGAAGATTTGCTTTTGAAATCTATTCAACATAATTAAATTTATAAATCTTAAAATGATAATTTACAGAAGTATTCATGTGTATTTTCCCAAATGCTTAAACATGTAAATGGATGCTTTAAGGCATTTTCCCTGAACTAAAAGATAACACCATGCCTAGCCCTCTAAAAACCTTTGCGTTACCTCAGAAATTTGCAACTCAATGAGGAATACTCATGAATCCAGAAAAAAAAACAGGATTTTCTTTTATTTTTACACTGCATATCCATCAATTTTTTATGACTTAAAAGTAAAACAAAAAAAAAATCATAAAAGCTGTATTGACCAAAAAAAGATTGTTTTTTTCTTTTTTTTTCTTTTAAGACCAGTACCTCAATCTTACCTGAAAACATATAATCACAATATCCAAATAAGATATGTTCCTTTTACTTAGTTTTCTGAGCACCACTGAGACACTGTTATAATTTTCTATAATTGTAACATTTGTCTAAGAATAACCTGTTAGTTCATTCAATGGCAGTCCCCCTTAGAGACAGAAAAGGTCACCAAGTTTTGAAAGATTTTCAAAAGGAAATGCACTTCAGGCAGAGGTGGGGAGATTTAGTTGCACATTATATATTAAAGTATCGCATGTTATACTAAAGTAGTCCTAGATAAACAAGTTTTTGTTTCTGAAGAGAGACATATAGATGGGTAGACAAGTGTTTATAAAACAGAAGACAGGCAACATCTAAATGGCACATTAAATTAATCGTATAACTCAAGTACTTACTCCACCATAGCATAACATAAATGAGTATTTCATAGTGGAGACAGTTGTTTTTTGAAATTGCTGTGAAAACCAAAATGTTAAGAAAATGCCACAGGGAGCTCAACGATATAACCTGGTAGAGTGTTTATAATCATTTATTCACCATATACAATTTCTTGTATTAACAATTTGCCATTTTTCGCATACCCCAAATTACTCTCCAGAGAGTTTTGGGGTCAGAGCGCAGAGTCAGCTATTTGTACAGCACCCCTGGAGCAATTGCAGGTTAAGAACCATGCTCAAGAGCCCAATGGGGTAGCATTCCTCCTATCACTGCCAGGATTTGAACTGGCAGCCTTTGAGTGACCAGCCCAGATCCTTTAGCCAGAGAGCCACCACCGTCTTAATGTTCAGTCCTCTGTCTAAATGTTCCTTCCTGTGTGAAATGTGCCAGAAATTAATTTGGTTTGGTTCATAAACTATTTGACTTTTCTTTTCAGCTTTAGTGTAATTAGAAATATTAAAATTGTTCATCAGCCATCATGAAGTGTATTGATACATGACCAAAGTGTTTAAATATGAATACAGTATATGATAAATAATATAACATGCGATATAAAATGTGATTGCCAAAACCTTTTTAGGTCAACTGAAGATTGCAAACAGTAGACAACGTAAATTACAATGAAAAATTTTTCTCAATATTGTAACATAATATATTAATTAATCTCATTGGTTTAAAAGTAGTATTTTAGATTTGTTATATTCATTTTGAAAAATATATTCCATTTGCATCATAACAACAAAGGGCCAGATTGCACATTTTATTTAATTTTTCTTACTTTGAACCTTTAACCTAAAGATTTAATTGCTTAACATATGCAGCCACATAAATGCCATTTTAAAACACTGGGGACTCCGTTATTTCTTAAAGACAAACTTTTGCCATAATATTGTAAGAAATGCTTTTGTGCATAAACCAACTGGAAGTGCACACTGAGTCGTATGCTGGCTGATTGGTTGGTTGGATTTTCCTAATTAACATAATGAAGCATTAAAAGTTAACTCAGCTGTGTAATACGTATGTGTTTGTTAGCTGAAAACACTCTGTTTTTTGCATTGATCCTCTATATTTGCAAAGCCTGGCTTTTAACAAATAATAAAATAGCATACATACATAACATCTGGTATGGAAGGGGTGTTTCTTCTACTGAGATATAATAGATTTCAAACAGGATCAAGAGATAGCAGGATCAAGTATCTGTAGTATGTGATTGGGAGAGCAGATCCCAAAATGCCAAGTAAAATTTAGGAGGAAGGCCATCCATTCCCCAGGGATTTTCAGGAGTTCAGATCCCCTTAACATTATCTGAACTAAAAGATGGTTTAACAGATCATCTAATCTAGAAGCATCTTCATCAGATAATTTAAGGGTGTTTAATCTTGACAGAAAAATAATCTACATGGCCAGGAGCAGGATGTAGAGGTTTGGAGAATAAAGAAGTAAAAAAATGCAAAATTCTTTAAAATAAAAAAACTTAAAGGTTAGTTTGAGTGCTAACTTCGAGAGAAATTTGATCTGGAGTTCAAACGATGCTTCAACATTCAAACTGTATGCGCAGTGAAAAAAATGTAGCAGCAAATGGCGCTAATGCAGCAAGCATAAATGGCATATATAAAACCCCTGTCTATTAACTATGGCATCCATAAACAGTGTGGAAGCAGTGAAGCCTAAAAGAAAGGCTGTAGTATTGATGATTGAGGTGAAAAAGGAACTTACCGCGAAGTACAGTTATGGAAGGTGACTACCCTTTCAAACAGTAACACAAATCACTACGGTACAGTTAATGTAAATTTAATTTTATTATATGGTATTTACATATTGTATTTATTGTTTTCATATTTTAATTTACTATTTAGGGCATTTAATTGTGTTATTTTTACCTTAGATTGTGTGTATTTGATGCTTAAGTTTATCAATATGAGTATTGTTTAGGGTCTGGGAAGAGTTTAATTCACATTTCAAATTATTTCTAATTGGGAAAATTGATTTGGACTTTAAACAATTCACGATTCAAACACCCTCCTTAACAAAATAAGTTTGAATTACAAAGCACCACTGTATGTATGTGTGTATACATATATTACAGTTTTAGTGTACAAATAAAACCACATGAATGTAGGAACATCCATGCTGTGAGAAATAAATAACATGAATGCCTTAATTCTTTTCTGTATGTTGTTCACAGTACTGTACATTATCCATCTGAATAGTAATGAAATGGCATCTGTAAGCAGAGATTTAGGTGTTACAGGGCCCTCAACTTAGCAAATACAGCTTTTGTAATCAAGACAAGTGGGAAATGCTCAAAGTTCCCAACTCACTACCTAGTATCAGCTCTCACTGAAGCAAACAGACAAACAGAAGCTGTCCTCAATTCCCAGCACCCAAACTCCTCCTGTTGTCCTTAGTAACTGCTTCCATTAATTTATCCATGATGCACATTAAGCTTACTTGCATTTAATATTTTGAAATGATTCAGTTGCCTGTTGATTTGAAAAGACAACAGAAAACTACACAGGGGAAGCTTCAGTGTTGTGGCATAAAGTAGAAATTGATGGAAGCTACTTTCTCTTGCCCCATAAATGGCCAGATTTATTGCCTATTTTTTGGGAGACATCTCCATGCTCAAGTCTGAGACATAATAAAATGCTAAAAATGCAGGATTTTGATGAGAATAACTATTCAGAAAAGACCTCATTTGATCATTCAATTTTAAGGGTGACACTACTCAGTGCTGGAAACTATTTGGCCAGGCCTTGGCCAAAAAGGAGATTGTCACGTTTTCTAATCAGTTCCATACTTCTTAATTTTCTCCTGATCATCTAGCCTTATTTTGAGTGCTATAATTTCTTTAAGCATGCCCCAAACTCCTCATCATAACAAGAAACACTAGACTATACAAAACTATGTTTTTGGTAGTCTGACTTGCCCTGATTAAGTGATAATTATTTCTCTCCCTCAATTCAGAAAAATAAGTCAATACAGTAGCATTCAGACAATTAATTTGTTCCAAAAAGATATTTAATCAAATCCCAATATGATGGGCCCAAATCTGTATCTGGTACAGACCTTGATGACCTCTTAGGTGACTTGAAGGAATCAGAACAGCTTCAGTGACAGTTCGCCATCATGGACAAAGACTAGGTAAAAGCAGTCACACAAATGTATTAAAACGTCTGGAAGGGGTTAGTATTAAAGTGGATCGGAGCTCCCATACTCACAGAAAAGGCATCACATGATTCCCCTGTGGGTCATGACATGTCAAAACCATGAAAAGCCATTATGTGATCCCATAGTGCCAGAGTTTACCCCAAATGAAACAACAGTTGATCACAGGGCACATTCGTTCAATACACATACATAGCAACACAGGACCAATTAACTCATCTGCCAATATTTTCATCTTTGAAACTGCTTCTCCTTAAGTATACACATTTTTTAAATATTGAAAATAACTTTGCATTAACTTGTCTTTAGGAATAGCAAAGACGTGCAACTTTCCCATGACAATAAAAAAGTATAAAATACTTTAAAATGGACATACAGGTGAGTAATAAACACAGGAACCTACAGTGATTGATTGATAGATAGATAGATAGATAGATAGATAGATAGATAGATAGATAGATAGATAGATAGATACTTTATTAATCCCAATGGGAAATTCACATTCTTCAGCAGCAGCATACTGATACAATAAATAATATTAAATTAAAGAATGATAACAATGCAGGTGAAAAACAGAAAAACAGACAATAACTATGTATAATGTTGAATGTTAACGTTTACCCCTCTGGGTGGAATTAAAGAGTCGCATAGTTTGGGGGAAAAACGATCTCCTCAATCTGTCAGCAATACTATAGTGCACTGTTATTCTGTATTGTATTGTACATTTTATTCTAAAATACAGGTAGCAACTATCTATAAATATCAACTCATACAAGCAGACAAATAAAAGTATAAAAGTTTATACCTACCAACTTTAGCATCCAAGGGCTGCCTCGGCATGTTGCAAAGCATCCAAACAAGCCAAAAATGACAATGATCGCGCCAGTTCCAATCAGAACATAAGGCGCATTGGTGCTCTGATCTGTGACCAGGGAGAAGTAGCCTTCCAGGCTCACCTTTCCCCAAACACCAACAGCAAGTAGAATAACTCCTGTAAACTGAGGAAAAAATTAAATCAGATGAAAAACTGTCACTTTACTAAAGAGCAAAATATTATACAGTTAACATTTTACTACCACATGCTGTAACAAATTGAAATGAGTTATATCAGAAATAAGTGAAAAAGTCAAACAAGTAACAACACATGGCAAAGACTCTTCTTAAATAAATAATCCACACAAAAATTGTATTTTTTTATATGTTACTTATCCCATGTACTTTGTAGGTGTGACCGAGAAAGAATTTTAATTTCATGTTTTTATGCAGAGTGGAGAAAAATAAGTTTATGATATAATTGAAGTCAATAGTGACCAGTGCTGAACAACAAAAATGTTTTTTTAAAAAGGTCAAAAAAAAAACAAAAAAAAAAAAACCTCCCCTTACTTGGGTTGCATAATCTACATGTCTGTTATCCAGTTGTTTGCTCAAAACATGCAAAACAAATGCTTTTTTGCTAAAATACTGTTAAGCAAGTACTTTCAGAATTAGCAGTACATATATGAACACAAAATCTACAGGCTCAAGGGAAGGACTTTTTGACTTGAAGATCCGCCTCTCCCTGTCATTCATTGGTCAAGAGTCCTGTCTCCCATTCAAAAAGTCTCTCCTGTGAGTCTTTTAAGTTTCCTGTTTACAGACATGCTGATAATTCTGGAAGTGCTTAATTAACAATATTTTAGCAAACAAACATTCATTTTGCATGTTTTGGGCAAACAACTGGATAACAGACATGTAGATTATGCAACACTAGTGATGTAGGATTTTTTTCTTTTACCCCATGGATGTTTTTCACTTCATTTGCTGTTGAACAGCACTGGTTACTATTGACTCCTGTTGTACTGTTAACAACTTTATTTGCATTCTTTATGAAAACATGACATTACTATTTTTCCTCCACTACCACTATAAAGTACATGTGATAATATATAAAAAAAATTTTCAGTTGAGTATTTCTTTAAATAAATAAATACAAATAAATAAAATATTCTTGATATATTACAATGAACATTAAAGTGTTAAACGTGGGGGGTTAAGGGGTTTGCGCTTCTCCAGCATTAAAACTGTTCCCACCAAGCCTTGCTGCGTGCTGTACAACTGTTTATGTGCTTTCCATTACATATTCAATGATAGCTTTGTTGCCAGTGTTTTGTTCAGTTGTCCAACATCAATCTCAAATAAAATGATGATAAAATAAAGTAATAATATTAATTGAATTCTTTACTAATATTACCATGTAAGACATTTAAGTAACCACCTAAAAACCATAAAGTTGGTGAGGTGGTCTTCCTTTATGCCTGTGGTGAACTGAACTTCATTTATGGTCTGTTACCACCTTGTGCCTAATGCTTGCCAAGTACATTTTTGGAAGTGAACCTCTGTTTTCGAGAATGAATGAATGAGTGAATGAATGTTTGAATGCTTTAGTTACTTCATGTGATCTCTTACAAATATTCTTTGTGCGACTTGATTGGACATGCAAGTAAGAATGTCACTGTACTACTACTACCATCACTCTGTACTTTTAAAGCCATGACTTTTTTCTATTAAATCACAGTAAAATGGGCTGTTTCTGTTACACATTCATCTGTTTTCTGTAACTGCTGTATCACTATCCACAACTGAATATATTTATCTTTATTATTACATGTTTTGTTACTATTATATAAATGGATGCATGTTGATTATTTAGCCAGTGTCAGTAACATACATTTTAAACTTTATTTGAAACAAATGTGATAAAGGAAAAACACAGTGTACAAGCATCAATACAATGCTTGATTACTTCTGAATTTTTATCACTTTGACAATATGCTCACCATGGCAGCTATTCTAAAGATGGATTTAAAAGGAGATACAACATCCATCCATCCATCCATTTTCCAACCCGCTGAATCCGAACACAGTGTCACGGGGGTCTGCTGGAGCCAATCCCAGCCAACACAGGGCACAAGGCAGGAAACAATCCTGGGCAGGGTGCCAACCCACCGCAGGACACACACAAACACACCCACACACCAAGCACACACCAGGGCCAATTTAGAATCGTCAATCCACCTAACCTGCATGTCTTTGGACTGTGGGAGGAAACCGGAGCGCCCGGAGGAAACCCACGCAGACACGGGGAGAACATGCAAACTCCACGCAGGGAGGACCCGGGAAGCGAACCCAGGTCCCCAGGTCTCCCAACTGCGAGGCAGCAGCGCTACCCACTGTGCCACTAAACCTAAAACAACATCTCTACTGCAAATGAAAAACATTAAAAAAAATGAAACCATCACATGTTCTAGCTCAGTTTCACTGCTGGTGCCAACATGTCCTCAACAGGCTCTGAAACATTAGCAAGATAAGGCCTACCATTGAGTGAAAATGTTTGCCAGCTTTTACCTGCTATCACCAGTAAGGAACAATTAATAAGTAATCAGATGTTATCTGTAAACTCTGAACCTGATTATTTTACGTGGCAGCCACGTTGATAATCTGATTTGAGCAACAGCCATAACTCAAGGGTAGTCTGACTAAGAGGTAAAAAAATGAGAGCAAAACCACCATCAGCTCGTGCCTAAAGACACACTGGTACCTAACAAGATTTGCAAACTGCTGAATGCATACATATGTAAAAGCTCTTAGTTATGTATTTTGACATTTCATTTGAGAAATTGGTATCTCTTATATATACAAATATGCATGTATTTAGTCACTGAAATGTGACAGTACCTAAATACAGTATATAAATATAAGCACTGAAATTCTAGGCTATCTATACACTTCTGTTGTGATTGTCAGTTGCTATTTTATACAGATATTTTTAGTGTGATGACAGCTGTGATTTCAAGACCTTCCTAAATATCCACTGAATAGACTTCAGTTTCTATTGCACCCAAACTTTAGGCTGATGCAACCTGTAAGCAAGTGGCTGACTAACAGATTAAAGATATCTATCTGTTGAACAGCTGGCAATAACCATCTTTAAATGTGTTATAATGGAATACAAAAATGATAAAAATCTAAATTTCTAAAAATTAAATAGCTAAAAATGTTTTTTTTTTTTTTTTAATAAATGGGTAAAGGGTGAATGAAGATGATCATGGCCATATTATTTGGTTTGGAAATAGTTATGTGCTACGGTGTACCCTGCGATGGATGGGCACCTTGCTCAGGACTAGTTCCTGTTCTACACCTAGAACTGCCGGGATATGCCTCACAACTTCTTCCAGAGACTAGGTCCAAACTCCAGCCTGAGCATTGTCACATTCTTCCCCCATTTGTGTGGGTGCTTCAGTTTTCTCTTCTATTCCAAAAATGGCAACTTTAAAGTGGGAGACTGAGTGTGACCAAAGGGTGTGTGCATATGTACCAGATTTGCATTTATGATAACCACTGTAACCTCCACGGTAGGCCGGCATTATAAACAGCAAGATAACTTATTACAGTACTCTAATTATTCTACATACTATTGAGTAATATGACTGGCTCAGTAGTATAGAAATTGTGTGTAATAATCTGGCATGAAACACAATATTAGACAGCAAACAGTAAAACATGTGGTCTGTTTTGTTTGATAAACGATACACTGCAGAATTATTTATTACAGAAAGCAGTTCACTAACTCACATATTCTTTACATTTTCTGTTTGTATATTCCATCTGCCTACAAGTGCTGTAATCACCTAATTTCATTATTGTTGTGACCAGCTGAGAAACATTTTGTATCATAAAGCCAATATGGACTACAGCTAAAATACTGCAACATACACAGTATTTATTACAGAGTGAACTTTGCTCTTTAGTAATACATGATAAAGAGGAAAGGAAAACAAAACAACTTATATTTTTTAAAGACATTTTATAATAAATAAAAAATATAATCTAAGCATACCCTGTCAACAGTGTAATATTAGGAGGAGGCTAGGTGGTGCAGCAGTTAGCACTGCTGGCCTACAGCCCCAAATTTGGATGGAGTTGGTATGTCCTTTCCATTTTCACTTGCTTCACCCTCTTCCCATTTTGTGCCAGTTGGATTCCACATGCCTAAAATGACCAAATTAACCTAAATGGCAACCCAAAGTTTATCTGCTGCAATTGTAAATGTGCACTCTGCTGAACTGGGATCCTTTCTAGAGTTGGTTTCTGCTTTATGCCTTCATGTTTCTGAGCTTCAGCAATTGAAAAAAAGGGGGTTGAGAAATATGACCATATCTGTATACAATTAAAGTCACATTAAAATATAAATTCAAATTATTCATGTAAATTGTTAAAAAATGTTGATTTTTCTTCTTACATTATTAGCCATAACCATCATCAGTAGATTTTATATTAAAAAAAAAAATGAGAGAGCGCGAGTGATAGATAGATACTACTATAGGGTTTTATCTCATAACTGATTTTAAAACTTAACATCAGCACCCCATTGCCCTCCCTTCACTCCTGATGTGCTGGAATCTGTTGCTGAGGAAAGAGAAATCAGTCTAATCTCTTCAGCTGTCTGCCACTGCAGGGTTCACTAAAACATGAATATTAATAAAGGTACAAAACACTATATTAAAAAATGTATAGATTTGCATAATAGAAAAAAAATACACATATATATATATAAACGGTACAGTACGTCAAAACTCGCATATTAATCTTTATATTAGAACCTTCCAGTGTACAACTAGAAAGTGAACTGTTGTGATAAAAAAATCTATACTGTATACAGTAATTTAATATGCAATATATGGATTATACAAAAAGGTTACTCTCACGATGAGTACCTTTATACAGCATACTGAATAATGTGTCCATGGATGACTTATTTGGGAGATGCATGACATGTAATACTAGGTGGGTACACATATTTAAATGTATTCTACAAATATAAAAATACCCAACTTCTTCGTCTCAGCGATATCAAATACGATCATTTTTCTAGCAATGCTGACTGACGTTCTTACTTGTCACCATATTAATTATACGTGTTCATGCGCACACACAGATCACATTATAAATAGCACTTAGAAGTTTTCGCGTCCAGACAAAAGACACACTTAGTTTAGGTCCTCCGAGGTCTCTCAGTCCTGTACACCCTGCACGTATGTAGCGCCCGTTACTTGTCCCAACCCCGTCGAGCCACTATTGTTCGTATCCAATGTACTTACCCAGAAAATGAGACTGTAAGAAATGAGAAAAGTCTTAAGGCAGGTTATAACCGGCTTAGTCTGTAGTCTCCGGGAAGGCGAAGACATCCTGAATATCGATTTCTTTTTAGCCTTTTCGTAATTTTATTGGAATGTTTTTGCTTCTCCTTTCTTTTAACTTTGGGCGCTTTCGACTCAACAACTTTCTCAAACTTCTACTTGTCTTATGTGGCAAAAACTTTCCAAAGTGCTGAGGGCGAAGAAATAAAAAAAAAAAAAGAAGGGAAGTGTCGTCAGTGGTTTTCCGGGGAGAAGACGATACCCCCGACCCGCTTGTTGTCCTTTGTTTTGCTTCGTTTTGTTTGTCTTATTATTTGGAGGAGTGGAGCGCCATGTGGCAGCGTGGCAGACAGCGTCACAGTGACCTCAACAACGACTGTGATCTCCGACCTTGCTCAGCTGCTCCCCCTGTCGGTCCATCGGCTCCAATACAGACTAGTGGCAGACGAGAAATTCTTAAGCCTCAAACACATTCTCAGTAGACTTGGATTTGTAACTCTTAACCTGCAATTCTACTGGTATGAACTCTGAAGCAAGATACAACATCTCAGGTTTGAATTCTCACACCTTAAGTTTATTTTTTAAAGAACTTGACCTTTTAAAACTGTATAGCAGACAGTGTAATAGCTGTTAAGGCACTGGACTTCAAATCCTAAGGTTGCTGGTTAAAATCCTGCTACTGACACTGAGTGACCATGTGCTAGACACTTCACCTACCTGCGTTCTAGTTGGAAAAAAACAAAAAAGAAACGTGAATCAATTGTATTTCAAATGTTGTAAGTCACCTTGGATAAAGGCATCAGCCAAATAAATAAAATAACAGTAAATGTGACTCATATGTTAAATGCTAAGAATAAAATACAAAACTGCCTCTTATTCTGCTCTGTGATGCTACTAAGAAGCCAATAGTTTAGACAGTTTAACTGGCATATTTCTCATCCATTGGTGTTTTAGTTAAAGAACTTAAATTGGTAGCATAAGAAACATGACATTCTGAAACTTGAATGCAATGTGTAAGTGCTGTTAAAATAAGCATAATAACAAAATGGAAAACACTCTTGTAAAATTATACTGGAGAACAGTTCCATTTCTGGCAACACAGACTTATAAAATATTGAAGATCTAAATTTTATACAGAGCAGAACAGCTATAAAAGAGCAGTGACATTTATGTATTAGGGGTCATTGATGTTGTGCACAGTAGTAATAAGCCTCTCTCAATAATATCAAGAGATCAATATTTTTTTTTGTTCTTTATTTCGCCTTATACAATTTCTTGTATTAGGAATTTGGTAGTTTTCGCATACCCCTTGGGGTCAGAGCGCAGGGTCAGCCATTGTACAGCGATCCTGGAGCAATTACAGGTTAAGGGCCTTGCTCAAGGGCCCAGCAGAGCAGTGGCCTTTTTTTGGCAATGACGGGGATTTGAACCGGCAACCTTCAGGATACCAGCTCAGATCCTTAGCCTCAGAGCCACCATTCCGCCCAATCAAGAAATCATCACTTACAAGACATTATGCTGCATCTTGATTTTTATCCATTGCTGAGGAGGTCCTCTCTAAATATGAAAAAGCCACCAGAGACGCCTACATGTTCTCCATCTGCTTCATGGAAAAAAAGCCAGCAGTGTGACGTTCCAGTTTTAAATTAATGCAGAGTCCTGGTGCAGAAAGAACAGGTATTTATGTAGAAAATATTTTTTTTCATTTGTTTGCTGGCCTTGTGTTGATCAGAAAACATCTGATGACATGGTAGTCAGCACTTCTTTGAGTTATGCAGTAGGTGTAGTCTGTGTGTTCTTTCCAGGTTATTGTGGTTTGTCCATTTTCACATTAAAGTCATTTGATTCTAAACCTGAGGTTTTGTTGTTTCAAACTATTCAGTTCATAATCAATAGGTTTTCCTGAGCAGTGTGTGTTTGCAAGGTTTTTACTTTACTTAGCTTTTAAATCTATTTCTGTATTTTCTCAGATGATGAGAATGATGTCAGAAGGTATCACAAAGATGTGATCCCAATGAGAATGAGATAGAGCAGGTATGCCATTGTTTAATTGATTTTTTGTGACACAAACAGTGCATGAACTTGAGCATGTTTCAGTATTACTTAAGTTCATGAAAATGTTAGGAAAATCTGCACACATAAAGGAATATTCTGTTATAGCCCCACCAGGATTTTAATGCCATAAGCATCCTTGTAAATAGTAATAATAATGATTAATATGGTTGGGTTGGGTTGTGCTGTGGATTAGTAGGTGGGGGAATGGTGCTGATCATGGGGTGTTTATCTTATTGTAAAGTTCAAGTCCATAACAATGTATGCCTTTCCGTGCCCCATGTAACAATTATAGAACTAGGCTATCCTGATGGCTCTAGTATTGCCTGCCCTCCCAAACATACAGCAAGTCCCTGCCTGTACCACTGCTACAAATGAACTGTTCGGCGGAATTCCTTTGGCCTTCAGTCCATGTTCCATCACTTTTCTTCTACATACGTAACCACAGATTAATTATGTTTGTCTCAGTTTTCAGACATATACAGGGTAGCACCCTATAAGGGACATTTAGCCACACTGCCCGATGGAGAGGCTCTTCAGTTACCAGTGTAGATTTCTCTTTTAAGTACAGACCATACAGGGCATATACCTTGTCATGTTTCTGTCATTTGCTACTTATGCATTTATTAGGTCTTTGTCAGTCACATACATCATCACAATACATACAAAGATATTTTCATAATGCTGTTTTACAAATAATTAGTAAAATATAATAATAACTAGCTGCATTGCATTTGTCATTCTAACATATGTAAACAAATGAAAAAGGGTAACTTTTTATTATTCAAATATTGAGGGCTTTTTTAATATGATTGTTTCATTTTATGAATATGAAATTAGCACTTTGCTAACATTTCACATTTAAAACTAATAAATGAGAATTGTCCACCTTAATTAAAGGAAAAGTGTCTGTGTGTCCATCCATTGCTATGTCTCTGTCATTTCAACAGATGGCACAACACAAGTATTTGTAGTAATAGAAGAGCAGCTTCAGCGACAGACTGCTGTCACTGTCCTGCTCCACAGACAGATTGAGGAGATCGTTCCTCCCCCAAACTATGCGACTCTTTAATTCCACCAGGGGGGATAAACGTTAATATTTAACATTATACATAGTTATTGTCTGTTTTTTTTTTTTTTTTTTTTTTTTTTTCACCTGTATTATTATCATTCTTTAATTTAATATTATTTATTGTATCAGTATGCTGCTGCTGAAGAATGTGAATTTCCCATTGGGATTAATAAAGTATCTATCTATCTATCTATCTATCTATCTATCTATCTAATAAAATACATTACTACAAATGTTAGCGATGCACCATTTTGTTGGAATAACAAATTCAATGCATATGTCTCTATTATATGACATTTGGCATGGAATTTGTAAAAGTAGTGTTAATATTTGTTTGGAGCTATCTGTTGGAATGGAAGAGAAATAACAATCAGATGGGCACACAGATACAAAGATATACAGGTGCTTGTCCATTTAGTAAGTTGGATAGTATTCATTTATTACTTTTAAATGTGAAGTCAAATGAAATAACAAGTGTGCCAGATGATTGCCTGTTAACATAATATTCATTTCATATTCATAAAATGAAATATTCAAATTAAAATCCACTTAATATCTGAATATCAAAAAGACTCTCTTTTTCATTTGTTTACTTTCTACAGAGCTCACAGCTTGATGATGAGTATAGAATATGCCTTTAAAGAGTGTATTTATGTCCATTACAGATTCCATAGTTACTGTAAATCTGAATGACAGGAAGCAGAATATTGTGATGTTACCTGATGTGTCATCTGGGGGACCCTTCTGATTTTATTCATATGTTGCTTGGCAACAGCTTTACTATTTCAGGCCACTCTTGATAATCATCTGTAAATAAACATGGTATGTAAGCTTGTACTTTGTACTTGCTGACATTTGTGAGTCCTCATGTTGGTTATGTCTAGTACATCTTTACTTCTCATCCTTGTCATGTTTTGACCAGTTTGCTTCATTTTTTATGATTTATCTCAGTCTACATGTATATTA
Organism: Erpetoichthys calabaricus; assembly: GCF_900747795.2. NCBI lineage: Eukaryota > Metazoa > Chordata > Cladistia > Polypteriformes > Polypteridae > Erpetoichthys > Erpetoichthys calabaricus. The sequence goes on along the minus strand of NC_041405.2, from coordinate 92,617,226 downwards.
ACATTCCCCTGTCCCATAATGTCTCTGCTTTCTCATGCCATCTGTAATGTGGCCATCAATCTCAAATTGTGCTGTGCATGAATTTTTCAAGCTATCACCCTCAAAAGACGTTTAAACAACTATTGCATACCAGTAGCTCTATCAGTAGTATCAGCTGGCAGCAAATGTCAGAAACATTCACATTTTGAAGGGACCGATCAACCAGTATCAGATGATATAGCTGTACTAAAATTAAAGCCAATGAAAAGCCTGAAGCGAAAAGGATTTTAACAATTAATTCACTTGAAAAATGTCTTCAAAACATGGCAGACAAAGATCAGTGGACGATTATAAATAAAAAATACAAAGAAGGCAACTACGGAATGTATAGTAACATCCTTGTACATTAGTGGTGGTATGGTGTTACAGAGATTAAGCTTTTTAATCGCCTTGCCTTGCAGTAAGGAGTTGGCATGTTTTCTCCATTTCTAGGTGGGCTTCCTATGCACTTTCCATAGACAATTCCAATTAAAGTGAATTGGCAACACTAAAGTGACCCTACTGTATGTTTGTTTGCATATTCTCACCCTGTAATGGAATGGTGTCCTGTCCATGGTTTGTTCCTACTTTTTGTCTCAAGCTAACTTGGATAAATACCATAATGACCCCCCACCCTACAACCCTGGTTTGGATTTAACTGGATTAGAAAATGATAATTACATTAACTGTGCATGTTCCATGTATATTCTTGCATTAACATTTATACATTGTCTTGCACCTGAATCATTGAAAGTGAATCAAGTAGGAAGTCAAAGGTACAACCATATTATTTGAATAGATGACATTAATAGAATAATAAAATATCAATTACATTGTAATTAAATAAAGAATAAGGCTGTGCGTGAGTCCCTGTAATGATCAGTTGTCCTCTCCAGACTTTTTCTCTGCCTTGTGCCAGATGTTCTGGCCCTCCCTGCAATCCCGAATTGGAAAACAGGCTCAAAAATATTATGTCACATGTGAGCATAATTTTTTAATAAACCCTTAACCCCATTAATTTCATCTCATCCATTATTCCTTATGTTTTTTGCAATACAGGAGCCAAGTCTTTCTCAGTAATGTAATGTCAAGCCAGCAACCAGCCATTGTGGGTGGCAGATACAAGTTAAGTGCAGGACCCACTGCGTTCACATTCACACGCATGGTAGGCCAATTTAGAGATCCCATTTAAGCTCACATGCCCTTTTTGTAATGTGAGAGAAAACTGAGAGAACCCCTTACAAAGATATAAAGAAATGTGAGATGACATTACTAACCTATGTCAGTATTCCACCCCATCCCATTACTCAATTAGTCAATCATTATTTCAAAATCAGCTTCCATGCCAAGTGCCGTCACAAAATTTTCATTGTAAAGATCGTATTAGTATCATTTGACACTTGTGTTTAGGTCTGCACAAGCCATTATGATCACTCATGCACCATTATGTCAAAAAGAAATTCAAGGGTGGGCTTTTTGTGTCCTTTTCCTTAGTCCACATAATCACTTAATAAATTGTAACAATATTTAATATTCATTTTTATATTTTATGTATTATAATGGCCTCTTGGGCACAGCCATCAGCAGTGTGTCTGTCTGCGGAGGGAATTACGGAAGTTTATTTACCTTGGCAGCAACATTTGTGTCTTTGGTGACTGTTCCTATGAAGTCTGTAGATGGATTGGGAGACCATGGGGGGGTCATGAGGTCGCTGGAAAGGAGTGTGTGGTGCTCCCGATATCTTTGCAAAAGGATGACGGTCCATGTCTTTAGAGTCCTGGTGCTTCTTGTTTTGCTATATGGTTGCAAGACATGGATGCTATCCAGTGACCTGAGACGAAGACTGGACTCATTTGGTATTGTGTCTCTTAGGAGAATTCTTGACTACCGCTGGCTTGACTTTGTGTCCCGAATGATGCACATTACCTGCATTGTGAGGGAGTGTCCAGTGTCACTCCAGTAGATCCATGAATGTTGGTATTACAGTACTTTGATCCTACATACAGTACTGGCCCACCTGGACAATTCTAGAGGAAGTTATGTATGAATGCTATTTATAGACTATAGTTCTGCATTTTACACAACAAAACCCTCTAAGCTAATCACCAAGCTCAGGGACCTGTGTCTGAGCACTTCATTGTGCAGCTGGATTTTTAACTTCATTGTCAAGTTTGCTGATGAAACAGCTGTGGTAGGCCTGACCTCTAACAACAATCTGCAGTCTTACCTGGATGAAGCAGAGAGTCTCTCACTCTAGTATGATGACAGCAGTCTTCTCCAGAATGTAAGCAAGACAAAGGAGCTTATTGGGGACTCTGGGAGAAAACAGCAGAGGCACTAAGACCCCTTTAGTATTAATGGTACTCCGGCAGAGAGGGTGGACAGTTTTAGATACCTGCGTGTCCACATCATGCAGGGCGTGACTTGGTCCAAGCATATTGACAGCTTGGTGAAGAAGGCATGGCAACGTCTTCACCACCTAAAACTCCTCTGGGATTTTAGACTTCCCTCCCAAATACTGAAGAACTTTTACATATCCATCATATCCATTTCTACTTGATGCCCTATTGTTAATTATCTTATAAGTTATTTATTATTTATGCTGTCAATGTATATTTTGATTTTATTCTTTGTTGTCTTTTATATTCTTTTTCTAATGCAGTTTTGGAGTTTAGCAATTAAGCATTTTGATACATATTTTACAGTGTTTATAACTGTATGTGACAAATAAAGTTTGATTTGATTTTTACGTAGCTTGCATTGAAGAATTTTTTAGCATACAAATCCACAATCAGCCTCTTCCAGGAGATCCCAAGTAAATGTTTACTGAGATAAATGCAGTGGTTAACTGAGATGCTCAGGCTGTTATGTTCTCCAGGTGCCATTGTATCATGCAGACGTTTAGAGGGTGGAAAGTTACAGAGGGCCACAATTTACAAGTCCCAATGTTGAGTAAATCAGCAGCTGTGGTGTTCCAATATGTCTGGGGTCCAGCTAGTGTGTAGTAACACTTTTTTGTAACTTTAAGATAATATTGTTTTAGTGCAATAAACCAAGAACCTTTGTCCTCCTCTCATGCTAGAAAAAAAAACAACTGCAAGAATGTACAATAAAAAAGAAAAGAAAGCAATGTAGTAAGTATATTGATGATAGGCAAAAATGGTACATGGAAAAATAAAATTTCAATATAAGTGCAAAGATTACAGAATACACAGACCACAGTGACACACTGAATTTTAATTGGCTACCTACAGTCAAAGTAAGCATGTCATGAAAAAGAATGGATGAAGTAACTTGAAATATACTTAGTTTATAAAGTCAGATCTGATGCTGCACTCAATAAAGACATAAAGCTTAGTTAAATGTGAGTAGACCCCTTATCTCAGTGAAGCTATAAATGCCCTTTGACCCCAGCACGATTTTCACAAAAAGCACACTTTAAGAAGAACTGTAAACTAATTAACAGACCCTCAATTGCATATGTAGAACGAGACACACATTTTATAGTCGTAAGCCTAATAAAATGTAACACGTAATGACCACATACTGCAGCTGAGCAGATTTTTTAACAGTGTTATTCAGTTAAGTTGCTAAATGGAAAGAATTCCTTACTAAATAATGATCAGGATTGTTTCCTGCCTTGTGCCCTGTGTTGGCTGGGATTGGCTCTAGCAGACCCCCGTGACCCTGTGTTCGGATTCAGCGGGTTGGAAAATGGATGGATGGATGGATAATGATCTAATTTAATGCCACACTGCCATCTACAGTTCTTGTGGTCTCTTTCAGCTTTTTCCATCATGCAATTTAAAATTTAGCTATGTTAAAATTAAAGTTAAAATTTTCACTGGCACCAAAAAATCACTGTTAGCTTTCATTTGCTATGTTAAACAGTATCCGTGTTCTATGTACAAAAATAATGTTACTTATGGCATATTTTTAAAATATAAAGGTGAATGCCTAGATTATCTGTATAAATGCCTCTTTAAATATTAAATGGCTTTTCAGGAAGACAGACCACTCATTAATCACTCAGTCACTACCTAAACTGCCTCCTTGTTTTCCAAAATGTCCAACTTTCCTCCTCCCTTGCCATCACTGACTGCGCAGCTCTAATGTAGATAAGTGGGTCTGGGGTGGGGTGGTGCCGCCTGCCCCTTAGGGAATAAGCCTACACGCCAAAATTAGATCAGGATTCAATTTCCCAAACATCTTCAGTACCCAAGAGTTTTTTTTATATACTTTTAAATTGATTTGACAGATGTCTTGAAAAATAATGACACATGCTGTTATTCACCATACAAGACATGTATAGAAAATGGTAAACTAACCACTGTAACGTACAATGAACTGAGTGTAAGTACAGTATTTTGTGAAAGGTTTCCAAGATGGCACAAGGCACAGTAAAATCCACACTTGGAAAAGAAGAGTGGGTCAATGCCAGTAAGGGCAGACAAGGACTGTGAAGGGACACTAGTTCTCATCATGTGCAGTGCTCTTATAATGAGCACTTTAGTGGTAGTAAAGCAGAGTGAATATAAGGTATACTGAGGAACCAGAAGAGATTCCTCACAAATGCATGAATGCAACATCATGGGCAATCTAGTGGCTATCAGGGGTACCTGACTCATCACTTGAAGAGAGAGAGATGTCATGGAGAGCTTGGTAAGGTGAATATCCTGCAGTACAATGTCTTTTGCTTTGAAAACTGAAATTTTATTTCAACTTTAAAAGAGGCCAGGGAGGATTGTTGGGTTAAGGAGCTACAAGCGTTTCACTTAGCCTCTAGAAGGCAACATGCAAGCCCTGAAAGGAAAAACTAGTACTGTACTGTTTAACTGTGGAAGTTGCCTTGCAGGTAGAATCTTTAAGGACTATGCAGGGCTACGGATTTCAGGGAAATTTGTCAGCAGAGGCAGTTACAACTGGTTATTCCTTTAGTGAAAATAGACCGTCTCTAGCCTCAGAAATTATTTTTGGTTTGGCCTGGAGTCTTGCCTTGCACAAAGATGACTATTAGGTCAGTGGAAATGATAATGACGAAAGTTCCCTGCCAGCAGTGGAGAAGGAAATAGGAAGGTTCTTTATGAAAAAAAAGAGACCTTTAGTGTGTCATTTGGTGAAAATGGGCAATGAATTATTTTGGCAGGCAAGCCTAGTGAGCCAGTAAGGATTCTTCTTTTTGTTTAAACTTATTTCTATCATGCTACGTGTTTTCCCTTGTGCAACCCGTCTCCAAGGCTTTGTCTGGGAACAGTCCATGAGCCCCACCTAGTGGTTTCTTTTGGCTATGCATAGAATAGTTCTAATAGCATATACAGTATCCCAAATACCTGTACAAAATCTCTGAGCCTCCAAGTCAGAGAACCTTCTGATGCTTCCAGAATTATTTCTTCCCTGATACTGGCCTTGTTTATACATTGTAAGGCCCATTTGCAATTTAGCTAGTCTGATTATTCCTCAGTGTTTCATGCTCCTGAAGAATTCTGTTCTAGGAAACTTGTTCTCTTGTGTCATTGATTATGTTCTTCTTTTATTTTTTATCCATTTTATTTATTGAATATTATGTTGTGTTTTAAATATTTTCAGTCTTAGTATTAATGTGCTTCTCTTCTATGTCCTGTCTCCTGTATGTGAAGCCTAAGGAGTGGTTCCACTTAATGATGTAGCTGGGAAACTAATCTTATCGAGTACATTGATTTTGATCTGTGTTTAGGATTTGTGTCTCTTTTTACTGTTTGGATTTCCTTATTTTTTGACTATTATTTCTTAAAGGCATTGTTTCTTGCTTGTGATTACCTGGACCTGCTTATTTTTAGGCCTATGTTTTCCAATCTTTTTAAATTATCAGTAATTAATCTTTATAAAACCATTATGAACAATTACAAATAAGATCCTAGGTTTTCATTCGAAATTTATTTATGAGACTTCACCAGAAGAAATTACTTTTATTTTTCACAAACTGCATGATTTTGATTTAAAACTTATGAAGTCATCCTCATTTGTAGGCTCCAGCCTGGGGCTCTAGTGTCTGCTTTCACAGTCCAGCTTTTTCTTCCATTTTATGCCTTCCTCACCCAGCCTAGATCTCCAGTTCTTGACATTATGGTTTACCCCGAGTCTACTGCATCCCCAGGAGAGTTTGCTTGTAAGATGTTGCCCATGTCCTAATTTGAGGTTGCCTATGAGTTGATGCGGTTGCTTAAGTGCCGTGGAGGGGACACTCTTGTGACTTCAATCACATTCTCAAATGGGGTGGGCACTGCTGTGCCTTCCACCACATACCCCGGAGGGGAGCGCTGTTGTTCCTTCTGTCATGTCTCCTTAGGATGAGGTGCAACATTTTAGAGAGCTTTGAGAATGCCTTCTTGTTGGAGAGTCCCAAGCTGATCTCCTTGTTGTCTGAGCATATCAAGGTGCAAAGTGTGAATACCTATTTAAACCATTCACCTTTTAGCTTATATATTAGAGCCCTATCATCCCTGCTGGAAAATGAGCTACTTGCCTTTTCTTGTGCATGTGAGAAGATGATCTTCTTGCCTATTTGTTGTCCCAGTTTAAAGATGGTCTTCTCACCTCTTTGCCTTTTTGGCCGAAAGAGAGACATTTTGGACTTTTGTGGGGTGTTTGGAAGCCATCCCTTAGAGGCAGGGCTTTATTATATTTCAGTCTTCTTCCTGGTTCAAGTACATTTTGTGTTTATGTCATTATTGTGCTGTTTTTCAAGTTTTTTTCAATAATATGTTATGAATTCTCTTTTTGAAACAGAACCCATGCAGTATCACATAACTCAAAGATAACATTCATGTAAACAGCAGTACTAACATTGTGCCTTAAAAAAAGGAAGAAACACCTGATGAAAACTCCATCAAACTAAAAAGAAAACACACAAACCCATTTCCTATTCACAATAGAAAGTTATATATCAACTAAGGCCTATTAAAATTCCTCATTAATATTAAAGAAAGTGCAAAGATCAAGCAAATAAGGCACCTTAGAATGAGATTAGTATATTGCTGCCAAATTCAAAAAAATTCTTTAACTATTGTTCCAATATTTAGATTATATAAGATATCACATTTCTATAGTTATCACATTTAGATATCATATCATATAGCAGGAGTGGCCTTGAGTGCCGCAGTGGCTGCAGGTTTTCATTCTTACCATCTTCTTAATTAGTGACCAGTTTTTGCATGCTGGTTACTTCTTTTAATTAACTTGACTCTGGCCCCATAGTTGTTTCTTTTTTTTTAATTAGCAGCCAAACAATAATGAGACACAAAACAATCCACCACATGACCAGCTCCTCTGTGCCCATTACACAATATCTGAAATTAAAGAGAGGTGATGGTCTTGGTAAGGATGATCTCTCAGGTCACCAAAACATTTGGATGGTGCTCTTAGAAAGAACAGAAAAACAACAGTTTTCAAAATGTGTGCTGTGGTAGAATGAGAGCAGCAACAAGCCATGGAATTAAATAACGGGTTTAATTAACAGCAAGAATTGGCTTCTCATTAAGAAAGTGATTGGAGTGAAATTGGTTGGAGTTTGAAGCCCCAGTTTAGCTGGTCATCTGTTAGCAGTGAAAACTGGTCACTGATTAGGAAAAGGGTTAGAATGAAAACCTGTAGCCACTGCGGCCCTCCAGGCCTGGAGTTCGCCACCCCTGTCATATAGGTATTACATTATCACATATAGCAGGGGTGGGCAAAGTCATTCCTGAAGGGCCGCAGTGGCTGCAGGTTTTTGTTCCAACCCAATTGCTTAATAAGAAGCACTTATTGCTCTAGAAACACTTCTGCTTCATTTTAGTTATCTCCCTCATTAAGATTTTGAACCCTTATGGCTTATTTAAGTCTTACACATCTGCATTCTCTGTTTTTAATTGCTCCTTATTAACAATAAGATGCAAATGACAAAAGAAACCAGCAGTTATCCATTTTGCTTGTTATCCATTTTGCTTGCTACCCTTTACACCTGTGTGTATTTATCGTGCACTATTTGGTTTAATTAAATACTTGGAAGGAAAGAGAAGAGAAAAAAGTGAAGGACTGAGAATTACCCATCTGTTTTACACGTCAAAGTATTTGGATGATAGCCTTAGAATGGAAAAAAAAATCTAGGATATGAGAATGACTTGACATAGCAGAGTTAAAGCACTAACAAGCCATGAAATGTAATTATTGGCAAGGATTGTTTTCTAATTAAGCAACTGGGTTGGAACAAAAGCCTGCGGCCATTGTGGCCTTCCAGGAATGACTTTGCCCACCCCTGACATATAGTTATCTTATAGGTAGCACATTTCTGAGAGTTATAAGTGGTGGGCTAGGATTCTTCTAATTGAGCAAAAATGTGAACAATACAGTAAAGGATACCACAGAATATTTTCCATTTGATAATGTTCTGTTATTTGGGATTAATCCAGTTATTGCTGTTTAGGAGTTGGGAGTGCTCATAGATTTGGGGCAATCCAAAATATTTACAAAAACGTTTGCTGAAATGGTTTTCAGTGTAAAGCATTTTCTAACACATGAGCTAGTGAGGCTGGCACATGTTAAACAATAAGTTTGGTATTTTTTCAATTGAAAGTTGTGTTTGCATAAGTATTCAAGCCCTACACATTCATACTTTGTCAAGAACCCTTTTGCTGCAATAACAGCCTTAATTCTGTTGGGGTAAGTATGTACCAGTTTTGCACTTTGTTCAGGAGTGATTCTTTGTCATTCTTTGTGGCAGAATTTATAAATATCCTCTAAGTTGGTGGGATGGCACTTCTGGACAGCAGTTTTCAAACAGTGCCACGGATTCTCAATAGGGTTAAGATCAGAGCTTTAACCTGGCCATTGCAAAACATTCAACTTTCTGTTTTTAAAACATTCCAGTGTTGCTTTGGCCTTATACTTAGGGCCATTGTCATATTGAAAGATGAATCTTCTCTCAAGCCAAAGTTTCATAGCAGACTGGAACAAGTTCTTCTGCAGTAATGTCCATCCATTGTCCCTTCAACTCTGACAAGATTCCCAGTCCCAGCACATGAAAAGCATGATGTTTCTTGAGACATGGGCAGTGTTAGTTTTATGCCACACATACCTCTTTGAAGTCTGGCCAAAAAATTCTATTTTGGTCTCATCTGACCATAAAACCTTCTCCCACATGTTAACTGGGCCTTTCTCATGCTTTGTAGAAAATGCCATACATATGTGGACCTTCTTCAGGAATTCTTCTTTCTTGCTACCCTCCCGTAGAGGCCTGTTTTATGTAGAGCTCTTGAAATTGTGGACTCATGCACCTTCACTCCAGTTTCAGCCAAAGAGCATTGCAGACCTCTAAGCATAACAGTTGGATTTTTAATAACCTCTCTCACCAGTCGACGTCTTCCTCTGTTTAGTTTTGTGGACGGCCTGTTCTAGTAAAAGTGTGGGTGCTGTGATGAACCCTCCACTTTTTGATGATGGCTCCAACGGTGTTTAATGTGACTTTCAAACTCTTTGGTGGTTTTTTGTAGCCATTTCCTGCCTTGTGCATTTCAATTACTTTGTTTCTCACATTAGCAGAATGCTCCTTTGTCTTTATTTTTGCAGTGATTGTCTAACAAAGACTATGGCCCTTACAAAGGGTGTTTTTTATATCCAGAGAGATACAAAGGACTCACAAGTAGTACCTAATTATGTTTAAATATGGTCAAATGACTCATACCTTTGTGTCGTTTGTGATTAATTTCTCATTATGCAAAAAGACAGTTTCCTTTCAGAGACTAATAAAGTGTACCAGATACCAAAAATACCAAATTTATGTAAACTTGGAGCTTACAAAGCACAGATGTTTAAATACTTATGCAAACACTAATTTTTGAGTTTTTCTTCTTCAGTTAAATATCTACAGAAAATTGTTTATTTTAACTTTGGAAATGTATTGTTACAGCATAAGAGTTCACCTTAAAAATACTGAATGTATAAATATGTATAAATATGTGTACAAATCTTTTGTCAGGCATTTACTTTCAAGGGTATTGAATATGTTTGCACGCCACTGTATTATTTGCCACATGAAGTTGTGCTCTAACATCGATCATTTTTATGAAAATAAAAAAAATATCATAACTGTTTTTAGAGTTTAAAATATTTTCAAGGGGCATGAGTTCAAATTTGAAAACAGAAGCCTTAAAACATAGGGAATATGTTCATTTTTCAAGCCAAGAATGTTACTGAGTAATTGAGATTGAGGCTGAGGTTGTTCATATATTGTATGTGTGTCTATGTTATTTTAGGAAAGCAGGAAATAAGCAAAACATTTTTGTGAGATTTGGCAATATTAAAATATATATAACTTCTTGTTTCACTCCACATCAACCTTTCAGCCCCAGGAGTGTGATTTCCCCACCATTTAAGAAGTAGGTCAACAAATATTTGACAAATATGAAAATCTTTTAGCACTCCACTTATTTCAATTATTTCCGTGGAAAGCATTTGCCGTCTGTGGTTGTGGATACATTAAGACTGCTGGAGGATTCCATATTAACATGAAACTACACTAGTAATGGTATAATGATTATTAAAAATAATTCAAAGTTGATTTAAAATTCCTACAAATCACAACTCAGTCCCACCTCATCATCTAGTAGATTTGTGTACATGTCTATTGAGAAGAAACAGTTAAAGTCCCTAATTACTTGATCAAAAACATTGCCCTCAGTTGTTCTATAATTATCATATCCTAGGAACATCGACTCAGCATGCACTATAAAATTTGATAATTCATTTGTGTCACTTCAATGTATTTCATTGTGAATTAGCTCTATCTCATAATCAGCCTTTTCCTCTTTTTCATAATATCCATCCATCCATCCATTTTCCAACCCGCTGAATCCGAACACAGGGTCACAGGGGTCTGCTGGAGCCAATCCCAGCCAACACAGGGCACAAGGCAGGGAACCAATCCCGGGCAGGGTGCCAACTTTTCATAATATTTTTAATATATATTTTTCATAATCACCCAGTATTTTTTCATCTGTTATGAATCTCAAGAGGTCCAAGTATATCCCAAAAATGCTCACCATAGGTGGAACTGTCAAACCATGCTAGTGAAAGGCCAAGCACAGATCTTTGTAAATAAAAAGATTTATTAATCACAAAAATGCTTTGTAATAACAAGAGTGTCCGTGGAGCACAAAAGGCAAAAAATAAATGCCTAAAAAGGCAAGGGCAACTTAAGGCGAACAGTGGTTAGGGATAGAGCAAAAAGGTCAGAAAATCCAATATTTTGAAAAGCACAGAAAAAATCACAATAAACACTCATCAGTTCCCAAGTGCTTTTGTAATGAACCACAAGAGAATGTGGGTTGTCCCTGCCTTTATAGGCTCAAATTACTCAAAAATGAACAAATAGGATATAAAACAAGGGTTTGTACCCAGCCAGGGGAGGAGCCTGGTCTGAAATGCTACATTATCATGTGTGCAAATGACACACCACACCACACAAAGTGCATAATACTGAGTGCTGATTGCCATTGCAAACATAACATTGACATTAAGGTGGTTTTGGCTCTTTCAAAAATCTAAGGCTTTAATAAAAAATGTAATGTTGTGTAATAAATTCAGTTTAGATTTATTTTCATATGTACAAAGTACAATGGAAATGTTTTGGTCACTTAAACTATGTAACATATAACAACACCGGCTATCATAGGTGAAAAGCAGCCTCTGCTACAATCACCACATTCTGAGGGTTCAGCCATTAATCTCAGATGGATAAAACCATATATGTATTCATCAAAAATGATATTGCAACGTTCTTCACACAACTTGGAGAAAACAGTATACAGCCTTCCATGTGGAGAAAACAGAAAATGTCACAAAGTAGGCAGGGCAAGCCATAGGTGAAGAGCACAATTCTGGAATACAGTACACAGACAGACATGGGAGAGCCAACAATTTAGGAAATTTTGACAATGAACAATTGTTTTTCTTTGCTCGATAATGATACTGTGACACCTTGTGTAGTGGGAATTGGGGACACCAGACTACACTCTAGGTGTCTAGTATGCGGGACTGAGCGTGACCAGGATGATGGTGTAACACAAGGAGACACGGACACAAAAGGGTTGGGTTTTTGCAAAAATAAAGTTAAATTATTTACAGGTGCAATTGAAGTAAAACAAAAATAATGTCCTGCGGAAAATATATATCAATACACAGTCCAAAGGACACACAAAACAGTTATAAAATGGAGCCCAAAAATGATGACTATTTACAGTATTTACAGTACTGACTGAAAGTCCCAAAAAAAAAAAAAATACACACAAATTAATGAAAATCCATATATACACAAAAATCAAAAATAAAGCTGTCTTCCTCCACAGTAATCCAAGTCAGGAAGCTGCTCCTCCAAACAGTGTACAATACAGGGTTTACTAAAAAAAAAATACTCAAAATACAGAAAAAGAAAAAGTGTATATACAAAAATAAACAGTGTACCATTAACCACAACCCAATAAATACCTCCACCAAAGCTAATCCAGAGATACTTATACAAAGAAAAAAACATATTTACAATAATCAAGGCACAAGCCGCAGTGCTTGGTAAACTCAAGACAATGTTCTACCAAGTACCTACCGACCTACCTCTCTCACACTCACACTCACACTCACACACGCACGCACGCACACGCGCACACACACACACGCACACACACACACATACACACACACACTCTAACTCTCTCTCCAGAAGACCCCCTCTAGAGGCCGGAAATTCCCTTTTGTATTTGGCGCCTTCGCACCGACCAATTAAGCCGTCATCCACTTGGAGATATTGCTGCCAATACCGTTCTCTCCTTCCACGGGCAGGTGATGACGTAGACGCATCAGCGAAAAGAGGCGTCTCCCGCATAAAAAGGCAAGCAGACGGCCCACTCGCGCATAGCTATGTTGGCATGTCAGTCATGTGTTTTGCTTTTCCCAAAAGTGAAAATATGCCCTCTCTTTTTTCTTCTCTCCCTCGAGCTACTGCCGATACGGGATCCCTTTTATAAGCCACGGCAAGCCGATAGTAAGGCGCTTCACACTTTCTCTTCTTCCAGCACTATGAGGTCGCGGAAGGCACGAGTGGAAGACAGACAACACCATCCCGGCCGGTCAATGGTTGAGCCGTCTTTCCTCGCTCACATGAAACCTACTGCAACGCTCCCCAGAAGCTGCTCATATCGTCGGCGAAGACGACCTCCTGCACTTTATAAATTGGCAAAAAGGCAAGCTTTTATTCTTTGTACTTTTTGGCCTTTTTTCCCTAAAACTACTGCCACTCTTCACACTGCATAGGACACAAAAACTTTATTTAATGGCTGGTAATGCCAATGAGACACATTACCACAGATACACATATAAGATTGCAAAATGGCAGTAAACAGAAGGACTTGTACAACATGGAACCTGAGTGTATATGAGACAACATTTAAGGAAGAAAATAATCATGTGAATTGATGGCATAATTCCCCGTAAACCACTGTGTCTTATGTTTGATTCTGTATGTGCACCAGCATTTTAAGTGAAATAAATATAATTTGAATTAAAGTACATAAAAATATGATTAGAGTATGCATGTTCTGCCAGCTGATGTTTTGCATCATGTACAGTCATAATGATTTCACAGCAGATGCGTACTTGAATCAGTATACAGTATTGTGGTATGCTGGCAGCTATGCTGCCATGTTAGACATTCGGCATACTTTTGTGCATAGCAATATTTATTACAAGCCATGGCATAACATAACCGTTTATGAAACCGCAAAGGAGCCTGAAACTACAGTGAGGAAATGTCCATCTGTGGGGAATGTAAAAGCACCTTCCAAGATGGCCACTGTTAGCAGACAAGTGAACAGGAAACATCTTTATTTTAAGAAAATAGTATGAAGACTTTATGATAAAATGTAGTACTAACAGTTCCCTTTTCTTCTGAGAAGCGTGCCTAACATTGAAACAGGAAAGAAAGAACATACAGGTAATTAGGTCACAAATTGCTTCCTCAAACGTGCTTCTCTTCCAGAGTTTTAAGGTTTTTGGTAGTATATTTGGACCCAAGCACTTTGATTTCCATTTTGAAATGCATAACAGGCCTGGGATTTTTTTTTATTTACAACTTTAGAACACAGTTTTATTTGACAAATTAATTTATACCATGATTGGGAAGAAATAACTTAAATTTTTAGAACATTAATTGATTTAATTAAATACAAAATTACATTTCTGTAACCATATAGGAATACAAATACTGTATTAATTTACTAAACATTCAGTTAAAACCCAATACCTGATAAACTAAGAAAAGTTAACACAAATCAGCACTAATAAAAATAAAAGTATTCACAAGAAAAGAAGAGTTCAAAAAAGTAGTAAGAACTGTAATAAAGAACAGTACTGAAATACATTTAGAAAAACAAAGAAGAGAGTAACACAGTAAAAATACAAATCCATTGTTGAAAGTCCAAAAACACCAAAAATTATTTTGATTCTAAGAAATTGCAAAATGGAGTCTGAAACAAAGAGAGTACAAAAAGTGTCTGAAGAACACAGCAATATACAATGCTCTAGTTAATGTGAATATATATATATATAATATATATAATGTGAATTTTCCCTTGGTATTAATAAAGTATCTATCTAATGCCACTTATAGAGAGGCAGAACCAAACAGGGTTCACATCATAAGATGCACGTCCTTGCATGCACAAGGGTATTATGCGATGCAGAATTCATTGAGAGTTAGATATTTGCATGTTCATCTACGTGTAGAGTCATAAAACTTTGCACTGAGTAAGAACTGTGTTACAAAGAATCAGTAAGAAAATGTGTGCATTTAATGACAGGAAAATACACACATGAATACTTATTCATATACCATCCAATAAATCATTAATAAGTACTGGGATGCATGTGTGGAATACTGAGTCCTCTACCAGTGTTTTGACTGACACTCCTGAGTGAACATTACATGAACTCCATATAGATATATAATCCCTCGTTTGGCAAGTTACATATGGCAGAATGAGTCTTTAATAGGCCTTTCTGGTAACTGTGGTTCTATTTATTGTAGCACTGAGAGCAATAATTGTCAATAATAAGGGTAAGGAAATGTAGCTAATTAGAAAGCACAAAACAAAATTAAGGCAAAGCAAAAGCAAGCAAACAAGGAAAAGTAAATATGTAAAGAAAGACAGGACACATGTAAAATCCTGCTACAGCCAAATCCTTGTTTTTTTTTTTTTTTTTTCTACCTTCTCTGGAGACCAGACTATAGCTCTTTATAGCTGTTAGTAGTGTTTATCTATTCCTTAGTCTGCAGCAGCTTGATGGCCACAGTTCTTGACATACAGGAGCATCAGAAAGTATTCAGACACCTTCAATCTCTGCATTCTATATTGTATTGTGTTGTAGATTTAATTTGAAATGAATACATTTATTTTTGCCTACATTCAATAAACCAAATGAAAAAGTGAAAACATGTTTTCAGAAAGGATTTATTACAGTTCAAAAGCTTGAAACCTCTCATTCATATAAGTGTTCAGACCCTTAATTCAGTACTTTGTAGAAGCCCCTTTGCAAGCAATTATAGCACCAAGTTTTCTTGCGTAGGTCTCTACAAACTTTGCACACCTGGATTTTGGTAGTTTACAGAAAGTCAAGGGGTCTGAATACTTTATGAATCTATTGTATCTCTACAGCTTTTCCTATACACCTAGTGCTTCTTGGATATGCTTTGAACTGAATTCAACATATAAGAGTTGTATGATTGGAAATATTTAGGCACACATCAAAAAATATCTTAGTGTAATAGCAAGAAATACAGTATTAAATACACTGGAAAAATATTTGTGCACCAGATTTCAATAAACTATATACAGCTGAGATACTGCATCACCGCCTAAAATCTAACTGCTTATAACTAGCAACCATTGAATTGTAGAGAACATCTAACATAAAAAAATGAATCCTCCACTGCTTGTGGATTTGTTTTTTTCATTGTCGGAAATGAATCACACTGTATTTTTTCGCGGTTTTAAAATGATCTTGACCACAAGTGAAACAAGCAAGAATTCCCATTTGTACATTCCTCTTTTTTGTCTTTGATGTTTTTTTTTTATTTTTGGCTTACTTTGAAATTCTGACCCTTTTCATTTCACGAGGACAGGTCCAGTATGCATCAATACTGTTCTTAATTTTACTTCAACGTAGAAAATTCTTTGGCTTTCACCTTTTAAGAATTGAAGCATGCAGTATGAACATAAGAAAGCACAATGAAAACGAAAAGTCACCACGATTAGCGAGCATCACCAGTAATATATTCATCGATTTTAAGCGTTGCTTATCACGGGGGAATACTACAGCCTGGAAGAGACATTTTAAACAGCTACCCGCTCTTATCCAGTCTCCATTAATTTTGCATCGCCAGTAACCTAAAATGTACATTTTTAGGCACATGGATTAACATCCCGACAAAATGATGCATGTTTCATACAAACATCAATCAGATTGATAATTGAATTCTGATGGTAGGGGGTCAAAGGCGACTGCGTTCAGCCGAACAGTTCTAAATCCCAAACCTAGTTTAGCTCATACTCTCACACACACTCACAAAGTTTGGTTATGTTAATTCATGGCTTGTTTGTTAAAATATATCGTTTAATTTTGGTGCAATGGTTAGCGCTGTTGCTTCACATGTCCTGGCGTTGTCTCCGTGGAGTTCACAAGTTCTTCGCCCAAATTTTGTTTCTTTTGTTGTCAAAGATGCGACTCTTAGGTTAAATGACAATTGTATATCTTCCTTGTGTGTGTGATCCCTGCGATGGATAGGCGCCCTAAGGTGCTGAATGGGCAGACACCGACCGTACGCGACCAAGAACTTGATAGACCGGGCGATAAATAAGTGGACGGAGAGCGCGGCCAACTCTCACCTCACTGGAGGTTATGGCACCCCCTTTATTTCTCTGTCGCTTTCCATCTGCACGATAATTTTTTATGAGAAAAACGTGTAAACAGCTAGTTAAATTTTCCTTGCTCTGGACGAGACGTGTGCGTCTAGGGAATCTGATGACTTTCCAATGGCTGAGGCAACGGACGCTGAGTCGCAGAATCGGAATGAACCCGAGCCCACTCCGCCCCCTTACCACTCCCCCATCACATCAGCTCCTTTCTTTCCGTTACCAGTTCAGACGCGGTGAGCAGACCCAGCTGTCATCAAACTTGCGGTGGAGGAGCAGCAGTAGACTTGGACGCCGAAACAAAACGTTTCTCATCATTTGTGCTTCCAGCTGTTTGCTTTGAGGTCTTTTGAAGTGTCCGCGTGGAAGAAGCTCCAAGGAGCTCCGAGGGTACCTCACTTACAGTAACGGTAAGAGGCTCATCCAGCTGAGAACATGTGTTGGTTCTTTAAGTTATACTTTCCAAACTCATTTTGCGGACAACGCGTGCCGTATAATAGAATTTACACAAAGAGGCACGTCCTTCTGCACCTTCACTAGCTCGAAAGCAATTACTTAAACTTCTCTCAATTTTGGATGTCCTAAGCCAATTATTTTGACTTAGTAAAGTACTTGGTAAAGAGCTCCTGTACAGTATGACAGGATATATAAACGGTCTATGAAACGTAATGGTCTGTTGCTTACTCTGCATTTGGTTACCATATCATTAAATTGTTATTCAGGAGTGGGTTCAGCATTGGTCCGGTATCATGTCCAGGGTTGTAGAATAGCCTCTGGTTCTAAAATTTCCCAGAACTGTGTTAGTTGGTTTTGAGAATGTTATATTCCAACTATATCCGATTTAGGAATGGGTCCATCCTAATCTCTGGTGGTTGTACTGTTAGCCTTGGCACAAAGATGCTCAAAAATGGATGGGTGGGTTTTTTGCAGGCCAATCCAAAAGTCTTATATATGTTTTAAAATGCTCTTCAGTGGACACTATTTAATGTTTTTTGTTATGTTATTTTTTTATTAGTCTCAAACTCAAAGGAGGAAATGGCACAAAGAGTTTTTGTGCTTCTCATTCAGGTTCTGCTTCCTGCAGTACCTCAGGTTCTTGGATATCCCTACGAAGGTAAGAAAATTGACATTTATTTATAATATTTACAAATACCAAGTGCACAAAGACAACTAACTATCCAACAATACAGTGCATGTGTTAACCAAATGTATAGGAAATAGTTTTCTTAAGTGCAATAACTTGAATAGTTGATATGCTAAAAATAGCAGTATCAAGTTGACGTATTTTAATGTGATCCAAGGAGTTATGTTACACACTTAAAAACTCAACAGAAATCTAACAAATTTGTAGGTAGTAATACATTCAATTATTGGTGACATAATGATATAGTTGTCTGCTACCTCAAAGCTAATAGAGACTGGGTTTGAATCCCATTCAGGTTGTTGCCTGGATGGAGTCTGTGCCTTCTCTTCGTGTCAGTTTGGGATTTTCCGTCCTCTCTTTCAGAGTTCATCCCAAAGTCTTACATATTAGGTGAATAGGATGTGCCTGAGTGAGGAAGTCATGTTGTAGAATGTCATTCAGACCAGATCTGGTTCCAACCATGTATGCGGTGCTGTTGCAACCTTGACCTAGACGGATGGAGAATAAATTGTTATAGTGCTATTTTTTTCATTTCACCATTCTTTAATGTTTTAGATTCAAATTAGCTTGGAAGTACACTCTAACCCAGGCTAGGAAGAACCTTATAATGGAGTTGTGCGTTCTTGTTATTTTTCTATGTGGGTTTTTTTTTTCTCTGGGTATTAAAGCTTTCACACCATATGCCAAAAACATGCAGGTTCTCTTAACTGTCAACTCTGTTTTTTTTCTGTGTGATTATGGGTATGATCATGCACAAAGTATGTGCTCTGATGGACTGTCCTTCTGTTCATGGCTGTTTAGTACCTTGTGTCCATTTCCACCAGGATAAGCATATACGTACTCCCTGCAACCCTAAACAGAATATAATGGTTAGACAATGGATGAATGGAAGGGTGAAACTACATGCGACTTTTCAAATTTCTAACATCTATTGGAAAGTTTTACAATTTTTTCATATTTCTGTTTTACGTTTAATGGTATGTAAAGTATGAGATTTAAATTATTCTGTGTTAATATCAACTGCAGTAACCTAGAAACCTAGGACTGAAATAAGCAGGTGCAGAGAATGAGCAGAATAAAAGAATAAATGCATAACAATATAGCACTAGTGTATGTAATGTCAATTTGGTTATTTCCTTTTATCATTTGTCTTTGAAGTTATATAATGATTGATTTTATTCAGTCCTAATATAGACTACTGCTTTTCAAGAGATGTGTTTCGTTAGATTTATAGTCTAAACCCCACAGAAAACATACAGATGCCACACAGACCAGTAAGTGAAGTCCAAATGCAAACCCAGGAGGCTGGATTCATAGACATCCGTACAAACCACTATACTATGATGCTACCATATAAATAAATGCATATACAAAATAATAATGTAAATGTTTCTGAGCAATTTGTAAAATTCACAGATTTTACAGACCCCTTTATTTCACTACATCTATCAGTAAACACCTTGTTAAAAGTAATTATTACACAATTGTATTTTACTACCTTAACCTTCTCGACCTTTTTGATGCTTCAAAATGTACAATATGTATTTTGATGTTTCATGACGTTGAGAGATTGCATCAATCTTTATTTAGTACCTCCAAAATTATTAGCCTCAATATTTTATGTCTGTTTTCAAATGCTAAACCCATGAAGGTTTTGAAAGAAATTAATGATCAAATGGTTTCACTGCTCTGTTAACTCTCTGCCTCCTTTTTTCCTAGTAAATAAAGTAAAAGATCATAATAAACATAATTTTTAATTATTTTTTTTGTTTTTAATTAAAAGCTGTAAAATCAGTAAGGTTCTTGGTGATACTGCAGCATTCTCTCTTTTAAGCAATGTAAGTCCCAATGTATATACTGTTAAAAGATTTCCATTAGGATATCATGGTAGAGTACAGGTAGCATTGCTGTCTTACAGATTTTGGACCCTGAGATAACATCCTAGCTTGGTTTTCTCCTGTTTGTAGTTTTGATGTTCACTTTCATTTTGTATGAGCTTCCTCCCTAAGGTCAAGACATGCTAACTGGCAACATTAGGTTGGTCTGTTGTGACTGAGAACTGTTATAAGTACAATGTGCCCAGTAGACTGGCATTAAATTGAGGTGCAGCTCCTTTTTGTTTTTAATGAACTTGAGATAGATTGAGGTTCTCCATGGAAGGAGTGGGATTTTTAAAATTTAATTTTAAAATAAATAATCAGACTTTTTAACAATTTGTAAAGAGTTTTTTTTCTACATAGCAGCTTTTGCCAAAGCAGAAAGACTGCATGTTTAAAAGATCATTTTATCATATGTCTTGTTTCCATTATAAACCTATCTGTCACATTTAGGAATAAGTTTTAAATAAATGTATGCTTTATATATTTGGTAAAAAAAATACTTTATCGACATAACAATGTCAACTGCATGGAATTTGACTTGGTGTAGCTCATATATCAAATACATACTTAAGGACAACAATAGTTATATTAAGATGATACCAACAAGGAACATTAATAAGTTTAATATGAGGTGAAGTTGTTCAACCCTAAAATGCAGTAATGGGAATTTTTTGTGAGGTCACATTTTCCATCTGCTGACCTGTTGTTGCTTCTAGAGAACATATTAATTGAGTGCTTGCTTTCAGTTTAGTTTTAATATCTTCTTAATTCTTTCCGTATCGTTATAGGAACCACATGGTGCTATACTGTGCAATTCACTATTATTGAGTTATTTTTAAACAAGCAAGGAAACCATTTATGCTCCTAGCAGCCTTTACTCGAAACAGCTGTTTTATTTTAGATAACATATTAATGTGGTGCGTGCAACTTGAAGGACACGGTATTCTTGACCTGGTTATTGTATGCTTTCCCCACGTCTGCATACGTTTTCTCCAAGTATTCTGCTTGTTTTCTGTGTATGTGTTAGTTTAACTGACCAGCTTGAATGTTCCTGCTGTTAATGGGTGTGTATTGTGATGAACTGCAATGCCATCTGGGGCTGGTCTGTGCCTTGTTTGCCTGGGTCTTTGTGACTTTAGAATGAAATGTGTGTGTGTGTTTTTATAATAAGTATGTTGATTCATTAATATGTAGAGACTGAGAAACAAATGAAGAATTAAAGAAATAAACCTTGAATTTTGGTGAGGATGTTGAAAAATGTGCTACAAAAACTAAAGGTTGACTAATCAAACAACACTGACCTTAACACTGCATGTGGAGACAAAAATGAAGCAGCATTTTAAAAGTTCTGCTTAAAACTCTTGGGTGTGTGGTCAATCTCTCACTCACTGTACATATTGCACATGTTGCTTGTGACATAAAAAGATTATTCTATTCTTGTGATGTTAAATGGCAGTATTTTTTACTTAAAATATTGAGCCACTGTGTAAACAGAAGATTAAAGGGGTTTACCAACCTACTAATTTAACTTTATTTGATATGTACAGTGAGTGGCAGTTTTCAGCTTTTCACTGCTTATGCTCTAAATATAGTTGTATTGATCGACACTCCTAAGCTTATGGGATAACAAATCACTGCCGGTATTCCAGGAGCACAGTCATGGTGACCTTGTAATTATAGTGGTTTTGTATAGCCCTGTTTGAACTACAAAAAAAGCTGTGTGCTGAGCATTGTGTACTGTGGTTCTTCAGAGAGACATTGTCTAATTTACTCTCTGCAGTACTCATTAAAGGTTAGAAAGCTGAAGCTGCAAATTTTATTTGAGGGGGTCATCCATGTTTAGCTGTTTATACAGTTGAACAATGTACTGTAGATGGAACATGAAAAAATGCTAAGATAATTCTTTGCCTTGGTGCTAAATTGGACTAACATACTTCTTCCTGAAATTGAGGTACAGTAGTAAAGTTATTAGTGCTGCCCACACCTTAAGAGACCTGAAATTCAAATCCCTGACTGATTACTAAAGTATTTTCCAGCTCTTTTAGTATCTTTTTTTTTTTTGTGGACACTCTAGTTTTCTCTTACACACACGATTAATTGGTGAATAAACTGTGCATGAGAACATTATGGACTGACATTTCATAGGCAGTTGGTTCTAGCAGTGAAAGAGCTTCATTACCCTCTTATGGTAAAGTAGGTTAAAAAATGTATGTGTGGGTGGATGGTATAGTATAGAAATTTTTTTCTGGAAGAAGCAAGCGTCAGTGCATAATGCAACTTACTGAAAATTTGAAATCATCTGTAGAATATAGTATGTATTTTCAAATTATGGTAAAGATCATGCCTGTATATTCATTTTTAATAAATGGCCTTTTCTCCACAAAACATTTAGGGTATAAACAGAAAAACCAGATTTCAGTTTATCAGTCAATCACAGTTTAATTTATGAAGCACCTTTCATGGTGAACAATATCTTAAATGCTTTTCATTACTAGTTCAATACAATTTACATTGAAATTCATATTTCTGGAATATGAGCAAAGGTATGCCAATTGTCTTGCAAGGGGTACAGTGAAATTTGAACCTATATCCTGGATTTCAAGACCTTCCTGATAGATCTAAGTTCACACTACCTGCTTAATTTAGTTGACTGATCTGATCTAATAATTTAATCATATTTTATTTTTCGATCTGCTTGTGTCTGCATAAATTTTCCTTCCACATCCCAAGTATGTGTTGTTTCTAGGTTGAGACAATTGATCAATTTGGGTACTCAATTTTTTTCTGTTTATTGACATTCTGTGAAATTTACTAGTGGTGACTGTAAATGTACCCAGTATGGGGCAAAACCAATGCTTTCCATGAAAAAGTCATGAAAAGTGGATGGACATAATAAGATTACAATTAAGAAAAACAGAGATTACATCTACAGTATGTGAAAGAATGAGCCTAGTCTGGTGCCATGATACTTATCTTGAACTGGTTCCTGCATTTCTCACTGTGAGTCCGAGTTAAAAAAGGACAGTTTCAGAAAGTGAATAGACAATCATATGAATCTGTTTCTGAAACTTTTCAGCCTTATAAATATAGAAATAACTGGGGTACTGAGGCTCACAATGAAAAGAAATGAACAATGAAAAGAAAATAGCAAAATACCTAAGCAGGGAGTAACTTTATGTTTTCTTTTCCATGCTACTGCTAGCTAAAACAATACAACACCCCATGCACACAACTCTGTATCATCGTTTTAATCTTTCTAATTGTCCATCCATCCTTGTACTATTGAGTAAACTTAATCCAGTTTTGTGTCATTGACCAAGAGACTATTTGTGCAGATAGCCTTTGGCCCTGTTACCTGCTAATGTAACTTGCATATTTTTGGAATGTGTAATAAAAACACCTTTAGTCAAGGCAGTATTCTTAAGTAACTAATCCTAACAGATTGTAAATAATCTCATAATCATCTATAACACTTGCTGCAGCTCATTCTTTCTCCTGTGATCACAGCAGTTATTTCATTAAGATGATTCAGTGTTGCTCTGGTGTAGTACAATTGTGGTCTTTTTCTGATTTCATCAATACATTTTGAGGAGTATTTACATAATAAATTGATGCTTATTGAACTTTCTGATTGACCTGCATATGAGAGACAATCTCCCACTTTCCCATATGTAGATTCCCGACTGGGAAAGGGAACATTAGCCATCCCCATAAGGATGCTTCATCTATTTTGTCCTTCCTGTATATTGGCATTCCAGTTGGGTATGGAACTCCCATCCACTACTGCCAGGATGCCAGTCCTGGTGCACCTTTTCTTTATATTATTCATTATTTTGCCTTCCATACCAGGTAAGGGAAGAGAATGCATACCGGCCTGGATGCCAGCTCATCCATTAGAGAGTTTTAGCTTACAAGATCCTGTAACATAGCTCAGGATATAGATGTACCATAGTGCGTGAATCATGTGATATAATGAGCATTCTTTTTATTTTTTAAAGTTATTCAAATAAAGAGTTAACTTAAGAATAACAAAAGAAAATCACTTAAATTGTACTACTAGGTTGTTGAGCCATGAGAAGCCACCTGAACAACTTTGCTATACCATAACATATTGCAGGGATGCAACACTCTTCTTCCATGAGCACTTCAAACTTTTGTAATGTTATAGGTGAAGAATGTTGTCTTAAATTTCCCCATAAATGTTTGCCTGGGTTGAGATCAAATGACTTGGAATATGGTTTATATAATTTTCATGCTTGCTCACTACTGTGGTAATTGCAATGGACCCAATAATACTTTGCTATACAGATACCTAAATTATCATACAATTGTGATTTTTTTACAGTTTGTGACATATCAAGTGTTGTGATCCAGTCTGTGATATATGTTACATGAAGTTAAATTCCATAGGCAGTAATTTTAATCTGTTATAACTTATCAGGAAAACCATTGGCTCAATATATTCATCTTGATTTTATTCTCGTGGAAATGGATTTCAAGAATCTCCACAATCACTGCAGCAAAACTGGGAATAGACAGTTATAGTACATAACACACACATTGATACATAACAGGACCTTTACAGTCAGTGAGTCATTGTGAGATGAGTTGTATGTTGTTGTAGGATTATCCAGTGATAATTGAAAATTGACTGATTTTTGTTTAAAATATTATTTTAATATATGCATATGTACATTCAAAATGTTTGGGGCTTAATGTGTTATAAAGCCTTCATGCACAAACAAAACACATTGAAGACTATTCATATCTATAGTTATATTTTAATGACATATGGGGAGAAAATCCAGCAATGCTTAGAATTTGCCCTAGCAATAAAGTAGAACTCCTTTACCACAATACAAACATAATGACATGAGGAATTGGAATTTGGTGGAATTTACCTTAGTCTTGAAAGAAATTAGTGGAACTAAAACCATCCTTCCAATCATCCATCCATTATTAGTACCTGCTTTGATCAGTTCAGAATCACATGGTCTAGGACTTACAACAGCAACAGACGCTTGGCATGAACCATCTAGGCCAGTCATCAGTTTAAAATTCTGAAATAACTTATCCTATTGGTGCTGGATTGATGTTAAAGTTTTGACTTTGGTACTGATATGTGCTTTAGAACCTCAGTACTGATACCAAAACAATACCACAGCAAATAAAGCATAATTTGGAATCTCCCACAAAATAAAATGCTAAATTATTATTTTCCTCCAAAAATGTATATTCAAAATTGATTTCCGATTATTGTATTAGAAAAGAATGTTCTCCCTGGCATGGCATATATTCTGTCAAACAGCTCCATAAGGTTCTTGAAACCTTTTTTTTCAACATCTTAAATAGGATTTGGTCAATTCATTTGAACTATGCTACAATCCTGTTAAGTCTTTTGTTTCTTTAGAATTATGGTAATGTTTTCTTTGTCTCATAGAAGCATCTTAAGTGTGAGACTGGCTAGAAAGGTTTTTGTTTTCTGTTTCTGTCATCATTTTTAAACCTAAGGCATCAAGTTTATTTCTAATACCCATGCTATATCCATGTATGCCAATCACTAAGATTTCAGTTTTTTCCTCATTTAGTTTGAGAAAGTTACTATTCATCCATTTGGAAATGCTGCTAAGACAGTGGATCAGAGAGCCAAGAGCATCAGGGTCATCGGGCACTATAGATAAATAAAGCTGTGTGTTGTCTGCTTAGCTGTGGTAGCTTTGAGATAATCTGACCTATTGAAAGTATTTGGATCGAAAAGAGCAGCAGACCTAGGATAGATCCTTGTGGTACACCATATATAGTATCATGTATATGTGTTTATAAATATATATATATATATATACAATATCATGTATCTTTGAAGTAGCCTGTTGTTACTGGGTCAAGGACACTGGTAGAGGATTTTAGCTGAGAAATTATGCTGCATAGTTCAGGTCGATCTACTACAATGAAAGAATTTAATTTGCATAAAAGGGGATGGTGAGATTCAATTGGATTAAGTTTGGGGGGATAGATAGATAGATAGATAGATAGATAGATAGATAGATAGATAGATAGATAGATAGATAGATTATTAATCCCAAGGGGAAATTCACATACTCCAGCAGCAGCATACTGAAAAAGAAAAATATTAAAGAGTGATAACAATGCAGGTATACAGACAGACAATAACTTTGTATAATTTTAACGTTTACCCCCCTGGGTGGAATTGAAGAGTCGCATAGTTTGGGGAAGGAACGATCTTCTCAGTCTGTCAGTGGAGCAGGACAGTGACAGCAGTCTGTCGCTGAAGCTGCTCCTCTGTCTGGAGATGATACTGTTCAGTGTTCAGTGGATGCAGTGGATTCTCCATTATTGACAGGAGCCTGCTCAGTGCCCGTCGCTCTGCCACGGATGTCAAACTGTCCAGCTCCATACCTACAATAGAGCCTGCCTTCCTCACCAGTTTGTCCAGGCGTGAGGCGTCCCTCTTCTTTATGCTGCTTCCCCCACACACCACTGCATAGAAGAGGGCGCTCGCCACAACCGTCAGATAGAACTTCTGCAGCATCTTATTACAGATGTTGAAGGACACCAGCCTTCTAAGGAAGTATAGTTGGTTCTGTCCTTTCTTACACAGAGCATCAGTACTGGCAGTCCAGTCCAATTTATCATCCAGCTGCACTCCCAGGTATTTATAGGTTTGCACCCTCTGCACACAGTCACCTCTGAAGATCACGGGGTCCATGACGGGCCTGGTCCTCCTAAAATCCACCACCAGCTCCTTGGTTTTGCTGGTGCTCAGGTGTAGGTGGTTTGAGTCGCACCATTTAACAAAGTCCTTGATTAGGTTCCTATACTCCTCTTCCTGCCCATTCCTGCTGCAGCCCACGATAGCAGTGTCGTCAGCGAACTTTTGCACGTGGCAGGACTCTGAGTTGTATTGGAAGTCCGATGTATATAGGCTGAACAGGACCGGAGAAAGTACAGTGCCCTGGATGTGCTATATTATTTCTAATATCATTTATTTTGTGTTTAAAAAATATAGCAAAAGCCTTGCAAGTTTCACTAGTAGTTTTTAAGAGGCATTCCATTGAGTGAGCTGGGTTTAAAAGATGATCAATAGTTAAAAATAAAACTCTTGGATTACTAGGATTATCATTTATAATTTTAGAGAAATAGGTCTGCCTCTCAAGGCTGACTGCATTGTTATATTCAGTTATTTTTGCCTTCAATATTTCATAGTGGGCTGTCTGTTTAGTTTTTCTCCAGTTATTCTCAGCTCTCTTGCATGTTCTCTTTAACTTGGACACTCTTTGTGTCTTTCAAGGTATAGTAGTGCTGGAGGACTTCTTAACTGTCTTACTATTAAGTTAGAAGGTTATTAGAAATTTCATAATTAGCTCCATGTCAGGGTTCCTGAGTACTCAATAATAAATATTTAATGGTTAATAATAGATTTTATAGCCTTTTTAATCTATTTAATTAATTTTCAACCCTTCCTGTTGGATATATAATAAAACAGAAAATGTTATTAGTATATTTATACAAGTATGTGAATGTGTGTATATATATATATATATATATATATATATATATATATATATATATACAGTATAGTATATATATATGTATATATATATACACACACACACACACACACACACACACACAGAGTTAGGTCCATAAATATTTAGACAGAGACAACTTTTTTCTTATTTTGGTTCTGTACATTACCACAATGAATTTTAAATGAAACAACTCAGAATCAGTTGAAGTGCAGACTTTCAGCTTTAATTCAGTGGGGTGAACAAAACGATTGCATAAAAATGTGAGGCAACTAAAGCATTTTTTTTAACACAATCCCTTACATTTCAGGGGCTCAAAAGTAATTGGACAAATTAAATAACTGGAAATAAAATGTTCATTTCTAATACTTGGTTGAAAACCCTTTGCTGGCAATGACAGCCTGAAGTCTTGAACTCATGGACATCACCAGATGCTGGGTTTCCTCCTTTTTAATGCTCTGCCAGGCCTTTACTGCAGCGGCTTTCAGTTGCTGTTTGTTTGTGGGCCTTTCTGTCCCGAAGTTTAGTCTTCAACAAGTGAAATGCATTCTCAATTGGGTTAAGATCAGGTGACTGACTTGGCCATTCAAGAATTTTCCACTTCTTTGCTTTAATAAACTCCTGGGATGCTTTGGCTGTATGTTTTGGGTCATTGTCCATCTGTATCATGAAACACCGCCCAATCAATTTGACTGCATTTAGCTGGATTTGAGCAGACAGTATGTCGCTGAACACCTCAGAATTCATTCGGCTGCTTCTGTCCTGTGTCACATCATCAATAAACACTAGTGTCCCAGTGCCACTGGCAGCCATGCACGCCCAAGCCATCACACTGCCTCCCTCCACCGTGTTTTATAGATGATGTGGTATGCTTTGGATAATGAGCTGTTCCACGCCTTCTCCATACTTTTTTTCTTGCCATCATTCTGGTAGAGGTTGATCTTGGTTTCATCTGTCCAAAGAATGTTTTTCCAGAACTGTGCTGGCTTTTTTAGATGTTCTTTAGCAAAGTCCAATCTAACCTTTCTATTCTTCAGGCTTATGAGTGGCTTGCACCTTGCAGTGCACCTTCTGTATTTACTGTCATGCAGTCTTCTCTTTATGGTAGACTTGGATATCGATACACCTACCCCCTGGAGAGTGTTGTTCACTTGGTTGGTTGTTATGAAGGGGTTTCTCTTCACCATGGAAATGATTCTGTGATCATCCACCACTGTTGTCTTCCATGGACGTCCAGGTCTTTTTGTGTTGCTGAGTTCACCAGTGCTTGCTTTCTTTCTCAGGATGTACCAAACTGTAGATTTTGCCACTCGTAATATTGTAGCAATTTCTCAGATAGGTTTTTTCTGTTTTCGCAGCTTAAGAATGGCTTCTTTCACCTGCATGGACAGCTCCTTTGACCGCATGTTGTCTGTTCACAGCAAAATCTTCCACATGCAAGCACCACACCTCAAATCAGCTCCAGGCCTTTTATCTGCTTAATTGATAATGACATAACGACGGACTTGCCCACACCTGCCCATGAAATAGCCTTTGAGTCAATTGTCCAGTTACTTTTGAACCCCTGAAATGAAGAGATTGTGTTAAAAAAATGCTTCAGTTGCCTCACATTTTTATGCAGTCATTTTGTGCACCCCACTGAATTAAAGCTGAAAGTCTGCACTTCAACTGCATCTGAGTTGTTTCATTTAAAATTCATTGTGGTAATGTACAGAACCAAAATTTGAAAAAAGTTGTCTCTGTCCAAATATTTATGGACCTAACTGTGTATATGTATGTATATGTATATATATATATATATATATATATATATATATATATATATATATATATATATATATATATATATATATATATATTGTAGCAGTAGAGGTATCGATCCACCTCTTGAACCCTCAGGTACCACTCCAAACACCAGGTAAAAGTACAAGACTTCTTTATTTTATAATAGTACAGTGCACCAAGCACCCTCCACTCCACACTACTCATATACTCAATTCTCCAAATACAAACCAATCCTCCTCTCCCAGACACTTCGCCACCCTACCTCCCAGCTCAGCTCAGTGTACTGGGCTTTCCCAGAGTCTTTTATACTCCCTGACCCGGAGGTGTTCCTGTTCCATTACCCACAAGCCCTTATTCCTTCCGGGTCAGGGTAGAAGTCCTTTTCTTCAACCTGGAAGTACGTCATCTCTCCTGTTTACGTGACCAGGACGTACTTCCAGGTTATAGGGCACATATGAGTCCACGGGCCTCCCAACAGCGACTCCCAGTGGTCCCCAAGGTATCCAGCAGGGCTGTGTATAAAAACTACATAGTCCTTGAGGCCCTGCTGGAATTCGGGGCACGTCCATGCTGTTTGGAGAGCTACTCCTGGCGGCCTGGGGGTGAGGGCCGGAATATGAAGC
The DNA here is from genome assembly GCF_900747795.2 of Erpetoichthys calabaricus. Classification (NCBI taxonomy): domain Eukaryota; kingdom Metazoa; phylum Chordata; class Cladistia; order Polypteriformes; family Polypteridae; genus Erpetoichthys; species Erpetoichthys calabaricus. The sequence continues at coordinate 92,587,259 of NC_041405.2, read as the reverse complement.
CGGCAATCCATCACTATATATATATATATATATATATATATATATATATATATATATATACAGTGCATCCAGAAAGTATTCACAGCGCATCACTTTTTCCACATTTTGTTATGTTGCAGCCTTATTCCAAAATGGATTAAATTCCTTTTTTTCCCTCAGAATTCTGCACACAACACCCCATAATGACAACGTGAAAAAAGTTTACTTGAGGTTTTTGCAAATTTATTAAAAATTAAAAAAACTGAGAAGTCACATGTACATAAGTATTCACAGCCTTTGCTCAATACTTTGTCGATGCACCTTTGGCAGCAATTACAGCCTCAAGTCTTGTTGAATATGATGTCACAAGCTTGGCACACCTATCCTTGGCCAGTTTTGCCCATTCCTCTTTGCAGCACCTCTCAAGCTCCATCAGGTTGGATGGGAAGCGTCGGTGCACAGCCATTTTAAGATCTCTCCAGAGATGTTCAATCGGATTCAAGTCTGGGCTGTGGCTGGGCCACTCAAGGACATTCACAGAGTTGTCCTGAAGCCACTCCTTTGATATCTTGGCTGTGTGCTTAGGGTCGTTGTCCTGCTGAAAGATGAACCGTCACCCCAGTCTGAGGTCAAGAGCGCTCTGAAGCAGGTTTTCATCCAGGATGTCTCTGTACATTGCTGCAGTCATCTTTCCCTTTATCCTGACTAGTCTCCCAGTTCCTGCCGCTGAAAAACATCCCCACAGCATGATGCTGCCACCACCATGCTTCACTGTAGAGATGGTGCCAGGTTTCCTCCAAACGTGATGCCTGGCATTCACACCAAAGAGTTCAATCTTTGTCTCATCAGACCAGAGCATTTTCTTTCTCATGGTCTGCGAGTCCTTCAGGTGCCTTTTGGCAAACTCCAGGCGGGCTGCCATGTGCCTTTTACTAAGGAAAAAAATGAATTTAATTAATTTTGGAATAAGGCTGTAACATAACAAAATGTGGAAAAAGTAATGCGCTGTGAATACTTTCCGGATGCACTGTGTATATGTGTATATATATATATATATATATATATATATATATATATATATATATATATATATATATATATATATAATATACACACACATACATTATGTATCTAGAGTAAGTTAAAATTAATTTAGGCCAAGTAAGTTGACATAAGGGTATACGAAGCTCAGGGCTGTGGGCATTTTCGGCTTAAGTGGAACTGAATCCAGGTTAGATGTGAAAATTATGTCACATGTATATCTTTGTCTTTAAATTGAATCTGTCAAATTAAAGATTAAAACATTCTAAAAAATATTTTTGTACAGGGTTAAGTCATTATGTGCTCATTTTCTTAAACAACCCATATTTCCCTTGAATGACAAAGCTCAGTCTCAGCCTGAGAGGTTGTTTCATCATTTTAAATTTTGAGATTAGTTTCAAAACTTTAGCTTCAAAAATTAAATTGATTCAGTATATTTTAGTTGCATTTTTTATTTTAGGTATCTGTAATGTAGAGTGGGTCACTTTGTCCCCAATCTTTGTTTGCACTGATGGACAGCCATATGCATAGTACTATTTATAGTATATGCAAATGGAACACAAATAGATGTCTTCTTTTTGTCTCCAGGCAGATTACCATGGAGGTAATTAAACACCAGTTTCTTTGCATTTCAAAATGACAGACTTCTAAATGATGCAAAGATTTAAAAAAACAAGTCTTTTGTCTCAAAGCCATCCTGTGAAGTTTGTCTGCTATCCAAAAATAGCATTTTCAATAGCAAACAACTATGTGTCTAGCTCCCACACTTCTTGATTGAACTCAGACTGTCTGATACCTACCACATTGGCTACTGTTGCATCTTTTAGAAAATGGTTGTGGTTGATTTCACTCTCAAACATTTAATCTGCCTTGTACAATGAAAGATGACTTTCAAAATGTTCCTGTCTTGTCATAGGCTGGTGTGCTGATTGTGCTAAATTCCTTTTGGGGTTTTGGGAGTTTCTCCCAAACATTATCTCACGTTGACTATCTTGTGATCTTTCAAAAAACCTTTGTGTTTTTTGACAAGAGCACTGTGATTAAATTGAAATCTTACATTATACCTTTAAGTTTGGTCATCTCAATAAATGTTCACAAACAGTAAAAAAAAATTACACAGTAGGTTTTGAAAAAACAAACTGGATTTACTATGGACATATTTATAGATTACCTTCTTCATATGTAGGGTATAGGAGAAGGTATTGAATTTAGAGTTTGGGATTTTGATGGATTTGATCATCCTTGAAAGCAATTTGGTCATTTTTAGTGTAATGTCATTGTTTGTGCATGGGTTTGTGGCATGCATAATTCATCATGTTCTTGCAATACTGAAAAGCTAGAAACATATCAGTCTTGACCATAACTTATTCATGTAAACGTCTAGTATTTTGAATATGATTTTTGATTTCTGTTTTTAATAGATGTGAAACTAACAGTTCTAGTCTTGGGGAAAAAAAACAAATGAAAGATACAGAAGGTGAAAAGGCCAAGAAAATTAGTTCAAAGCATTTTTCCATGTTATTAATAAGTGACCACAAAAACAGAACAAAGATTTTCATTTTTATGGCACATCAACTTTGTTTCTCAGAGAAAATGTTTCAAATGAAAGTGGTTGTGAATGAAAAAACACCTACAACATTCTTCAAACATTTTCAAATTTTGAATGGTTTTTCAGTAATGGAAGAAATGATCAAATCAGTGGCAAGAAGACGTGATAAGTCCACAAAATTATAGCTCCATCTTTAGTTTCTCACACTAAATCTACAGTACATATATACCGATCAGCCTCAATGTGAAAACCACCTGCCTAATATTGTGTAGGTTCCCTTGGTTCTGCCAAAATACCTCTGACCCGTTGAGACATGGACTCCCAAAGACTTCTGAAGGTGTCATGTGGTATCTGGCATCAAGATGTTAACAGCAGATCCTTTAAGTTGCAAGGTGGGGTTTTCATGGATTGGACTTGTTTTTCCAGCACAATCCATAGATTCTTGATCAGATTAAGATCTGGGGTATTTGGAGGCCAAGTCAACACTTTAAACTCCTTGTCATTTTCCTCAAACCATTCCTGCACAGTTTTCCAATGTGGCAAGGCACATTACCTTGCTGAAAAAGGCCATAGCCATCAGGGCATACCATTGAAATGAAGGGGTGTTGGTGATCTGCAGCAGTCTTTAGGTAGGTGGTAAATGTTAAAACAACATCCACATGAAATCTATGACCCAAGGTTTCCCAGCAGAACATTACCCACAGCATCACATTGCCTCCACTGGCTTGACTTCTTCCCATTGTGCCTCCTGCTGCCATCTTCCTCAGGAAAATGACACACACATGCACCCAGCTGTCCACATGTTCTTAAACAAAATGCATTTTATCAGGTCAGGACATCTTCCATTGCTCTATGGTTCAGGTCTGATGCTCACTTGCCCATTGTAGGTGGTGACAGTGGTCAACACGGTCACTCTGACCAGACCATGGCTATGCAGCCTCATTTGCAGCAAGCTGCGGTGCACTGTGTGTCCTAACTCATGTCTGTCATGGCCAGAATTAAGTTTGTCAGCAATTTGTGCTATAGTAACTCATCTGTGGTATCAGACCAGATTGGCCACCCTTCATTCCTCATGCACATCACTGAGTCTTGGGTGCCCATGACCCTGTCAGTGGTTCACCAGTTATCCTTCCTTGGACCACATTTGGTAGGTTCTAACAACTACGTGATGGAAACAACCCACAAGACTGTTGTCAAAATCATGCAGGTCTTTATGCTTTCCCATTGTTCCTTCTTCAAAAACTGACTGGACTCACTTGACGGGTGCCATTGTAATGAGATATTTCAATGTTCAGGTCAGGACTTTTAGCATTGTGGCAGAGAATGCAGTTTGTTGTGTTTCTGCGAAACGTGGCTAAATAACACCATCCCAGATGCCAACGTGGAGCTACCCGGGTTTAGCACAGTTAGAGCGGACAGAGATGCAAGTACCTGTGGTAAGCACAAAGGAGGAGGACTCGCTCTCTATGTTAATACACGGTGGTGTCACTCTGGACATGTTAACGTCAAAATCTCCACTTGCTGCAGGGATATCGAACTGTTGGCCGTAAGTTTACGTCCCTACTATTTGCCCAGAGAGTTTGGACATGTCATTGTTGTTATTGTATACATTCCTCCTCGGGCAGACGTGGAGTCAGCGAGTGACATCATCCATTCCGCTGTTGCTAAGTTACAAACGCAGCACCCTGAGGCGCTTGTGCTAATCGCTGGAGACTTTAACCATGTGACGCTGGACAAAACATTGCCTGCATTCTCCCAGTATGTGGACTGTAACACCCGGGGAAATAAGACTATTGATTTACTGTATGCAAACGTTAAAGACGCATACAGCGCCACCCCGCTGCCTGCGCTTGGGAAAGGAGATCATAACCTGGTTCAGCTTCAGCCTCACTATAAACCAAAAGTTAGAGTCCTACCTGTAACCACACGATCATTCAGGAAGTGGACCCCGGAGGCTGAGAATACTCTGAGAGAACTTTTTGGAACTACAGACTGGGATATCCTGCAGGGATCTCATAATGAGAACATTGAGGAAGTTGTTGACTGCACTACTGACTACATCAACTTCTGTATGGACATTGTAGTTCCTGTAAGAACAGTACGCTGCTATGCTAACAACAAGCCATGGATTACAAGTAACATCAAGGGCCTTTTGAATCAGAAGAAAAGGGCTTTTAAAGACGGTGATCAGCATGAGCTCAAGCGCGTGCAGAAGGAACTCCGAGTCCAACTCAGGGCGGCGAAGGAGCAGTACAGGAGAAAGCTGGAGCAGAAGTTGCAGAATAACAGCATGAAGGAAGTGTGGGATGGGGATGAAGATCATCACTGGCTGCAGCTCGAAGCGGGGTACCACCATTGAGAGAGACGTGAAGAGAGCAAACCAAATGAACAACTTTTTTAACAGGTTTGACCACCCTAACCCACTCTCACTCTCACCTCGGAGTACTGCACCCTCCACACATCCTTCTGCTGATACCAGCATAGGAAAAACATCCCCACCCATAATAACAACAGCGCAAGTGAGCAGAGAGCTGAGGAGACTTCGTGCCAGCAAAGCAGCGGGTCCAGATGGAGTATCGCCACGACTGCTGAAGGTCTGTGCATCGGAGCTGGGGGGTCCTCTACAGCGCATCTTCAACCTGAGCCTGGAACAGGGGAGAGTCCCGAGGCTTTGGAAAACATCTTGTATCACCCCAGTCCCAAAGGTATCACGTCCTAGTGAGCTGAATGACTTTCGGCCTGTTGCTCTGACATCACATGTGATGAAGACCATGGAGAGGCTGCTGCTTCACCACCTTAGGCCACAGGTTCAACACGCCCTTGACCCTCTGCAGTTTGCATATCAGGAGAAGGTGGGAGCGGAAGATGCCATCATCTATATGCTACACCGATCCCTCTCTCACTTGGACAGAGGCAGTGGTGCTGTAAGAATTATGTTTCTAGACTTCTCTAGCGCCTTCAACACAATCCAACCTCTGCTCCTTAGGGACAAGCTGACAGAGATGGGATTAGATTCATACCTAGTGGCATGGATCGTGGACTATCTTAAAGACAGACCTCAGTATGTGCGTCTTGGGAACTGCACGTCTGACATTGTGGTCAGCAACACAGGAGCGCCACAAGGGACTGTACTTTCTCCGGTCCTGTTCAGCCTATATACATCGGACTTCCAATACAACTCGGAGTCCTGCCATGTGCAAAAGTTCGCTGATGACACTGCTATCGTGGGCTGTATCAGGAATGGGCTGGAGGAGGAGTATAGGGACCTAATCAATGACTTTGTTAAATGGTCCGACTCAAACCACCTACACCTGAACACCAGCAAAACCAAGGAGCTGGTGGTGGATTTTAGGAGGCCCAGACCCCTCATAGACCCAGTGATCATCAAAGGTGACTGTGTGCAGATGGTGCAGACCTATAAATATCTGGTAGTGCAGCTGGATGATAAATTAGACTGGACTGCCAATACTGATGCGCTGTGCAAGAAAGGACAAAGCCGGTTATACTTCCTTAGAAGGCTGGCGTCCTTCAACATCTGCAATAAGATGCTGCAGATGTTCTATCAAACAGTTGTGGCGAGCGCCCTCTTCTACGCAGTGGTGTGCTGGGGAGGCAGCATTAAGAGGAAAGACGCCTCACGCCTGGACAAACTGGTGAGGAAGGCAGGCTCTATTGTTGGCATGGAGCTGGACAGTTTAACATCTGTTGCAGAGCGAAGGGCGCTCAGAAGGCTCCTATCAATTATGGAGAATCCACTGCATCCACTTAATAGTATCATCTCCAGACAGAAGAGCAGCTTCAGCGACAGACTGCTGTCACTGTCCTGCTCCACAGACAGATTGAGGAGATCGTTCCTCCCCCAAACTATGCGACTCTTTAATTCCACCAGGGGGGGTAAACGTTAATATTTAACATTATACATAGTTATTGTCTGTTTTTTCACCTGCATTATTATCATTCTTTAATTTAATATTATTTATTGTATCAGTATGCTGCTGCTGAAGAATGTGAATTTCCCATTGGGATTAATAAAGTATCTATCTATCTATCTATCTATCTATCTATCTATCTATCTATCTATCTATCTATCTATCTATCTATCTATCTATCTATCTATCTATCTATCTATCTATCTATCTATCTATCTATCTATCTATCTATCTATCAGATCAGTGTATATTTACATCATGTTTAATCCTTTCAAGTGATGACTGAAAGTTTAAAATTACATGTTTTAACTTTGATATTTTTCTTTATTCGTTTATTTTTAACTATGTTGCATAAGTGTTCTACCATTGTGAGGAATCAGATTATAGAGGAAGTTGTGTAATAACTTCATATAATCTTAAGCATAATTTCTGTGTTTTTACATGTCTGTTCCTCTTTTTTTGTATTGTTCCTTTTTTACTTACTTCTCATAGAGCTTGTTTTTGCTTTATTCATGTTAGTTTAAAAAATGCCCTACATTTTTAAGCTATGCCATTCAGCCTTGCCAGTTAACTTATGCCACATTAAAGTGTACATTTAAAATATTGGCTGTACTCACTAGTCGTGTGACACAGCTGGCATCTATAGGTTTATTCAAAAATGTGACCCATCACTATGTCATGTCTGAAGCATGCTTTAAAAAACCTGTAAAAGACAGTTGCTGAGTTGGTATTTCTCTACGGTCATACTGCAGATAATTTGTTAATATATGTTTTTGACATTTCCTTATTATATTTTTTCATGCCCATTAACTGAGATTGGATCTTCCAGTTTTCATTTTATACAGCTTACCTTTTTTCCAGCCTTCCATTTTTCATTATATGGGTGTGTCTAGGTCAAAGGTTTTATACATTAGGAGATTTTTTACCCTGTTTCAGTGGAGTAGTTATTTTTTCTTAAGCTTTGGTTAATATCTTTGTATTTTTCTGTGAGTCAGTTAATCAATGTGTCATCCTTTCAGTCATTTTTAGTACTTTTCAAACTATCAAAATCACAAAGTGCTGTAAAAGCAAACAGAAATGGATTGCAAAGCAACACATAAGAGCAACGTAAATTTACAAGATAAATGTTTTTGAGATATTGAGGCTCTAGATAGTCTACAACTGCCCTTGTGTCAAATAAATAAATAAATAAAACAAAATTGCATGCACATGGGGACCAATAGGCAATAAGAGTCAAGTCATCCTGTTTGATCCCTTCTGTTACCAAATAAGGCATGCACATAGAGAGAGACTACCAGTGTAGTCCATCAAGATGTCCACACATCACTCTGCTTCGTCACCCAGTACTTCAAAGCTCACTCCCATTTATGCATCAAGCTGAGCTTTAGGCTTATTCACATGTAGTTTGTCTCTGGCTGTGCTTCCAATGTTTTGGTTTCTTCGCAAATGTGACCTTCTACATCTTTAACAGTCTCTTTTTTTGATCATTCATTAAGCCCCTCAAATCTGCTTTGCTTGTTTAACCTCATTTATATTCTTTTAATAACAACATCACTTAGTAGCTTGCTTTCTTCTTAACCTTTTGCCTACTTTTGTCCACATTTTTGATTATACCAACATACTGACCTCTTTTTGTTCATTAAGTGACACAGTGGCAGTGCTGCTGCTTTGCAGTAAGGAGATTGTGGGTTCGCTTCCCAGGTCCTCCCTGTGTGGAGAGCGCTTTAAGTAGTGAGAAAAAGCGCTATATAAATGTAAAGAATTATTATTATTCATTATGTTCATTATGCATCCCTGTCCTCTCCTAGAATCACATACTGTATATGGATATACAGGGTGAATCAAAATTATGTTAACATTTGAATGGTGGAAACAATTTATTCACAAAACATACTTCAACTTGTGCAAGATGATTTACAGGAATGTCTAAACCTGTTCACCATTATGTTCAACATTTGTACAATATGTGGCACATAAATTGTCCACAAAAATTGTATAAAAGTATATACATAGCAGCACCATTAGTGTTACCATAATTTTAACTCACCCTGTATTCTTAATGTTGTTAATGGCCTCTTCCTCTCCCTTAAACTTGACCTCAGCAGAACAACCCACACTCAAATGAGACTTAAATATGACAGCTGATGAGGAGGTTCGAGGCCTAAAGGGGCTTGGGCTAAATGTGCATGATTTTTTACAAGGGCTACGTACAGGACTGCCTAATATACATCTGTCTGAGTTACATACAGTATAGAATGTATATGTACTCATTCATCTATTATAAAGTTTGTTTAATCCAGTTCTGGTTCTTGCGTATTGTGAGCACATGATAATCCTGGCAACAATAAGTGTGAGGCAGGAACCAGTTAATTAATAAATCACAGTTAATAATAATTGTCAGTTTCTTTAGGACGGTCTACATCTAAAACGGCTGGATGGAAAAATACCAAACTCGAAACCTAAGCCTGTCGTTAGGTGACCATGTGCTGATTAGTTTTTGAGCCAAATCTTCCAAGAGAAAGAGGCACTCTAAGGGAACCCTCAGATGTCATAATTCTGCATTTATTTATCAATTTTTCTCGTCAATTGCTATTGTAACAACCTATTTTATAATTAGGAAGATCAGCATCAGAGCAGTAAATAAATCCTGAAATGTTATAGAATAGTTCAGGCAACTTGGTTTCTAGGGTGCAAAACCTACTGACGCTCACGTCCAAATTTTTAAGATATACATATAGTGATGGCTGTCCATTTCCCTGACATCTTTGGAGCACTAGATGGCAGATAACCTGGTAGAAGCTTTGCCTTGGATTCCCACGGGGCTACAGGGGAGTTGGTGTTCAGCACAGCCCTGTTGGGTTCCGTGGGTAACACCAGAGGCTGCCACAGGAGCAACAGAGCCCTGCAACATTGGGCTTCTGCCACACCCAGAAGTACTTCTGGATAATACTGATGGGCCACCTGAAGTGCTCCGTGGTGCAGCGTAAAAGGGACCATCTCACTTCACTCAGGAACCAGAGTCATGAGGAGGAGGAGGATGACAACAAAGATTGCTGGTGGAGGAGTGAAGGTGAAAGGAGACAAGTAGAGGAAGAGAAAGAAAAGAAGTCAAAGAACGGAGTGCTGCTTTATTTGTACTGTGTGGCAGGAAACAAAATAAAAGCGTTTCCCCCTTGTAAATAAAAACGTGTGTTGTGTTGGACTTGTGTCTCGAGTCTGTCTATGTCGGGTTTTATGCGCCCCCTGGTGGTCACAATATGTAATTGTTTATTTTTCAATACTAAGGCCAATTACAAATGTTAAATGTATCTTGAATTATTTATTCGAATTAGATAATTCCCTGCTTATGCATATACTTATTCTTTCTTATTGTACTGTATGTACAGCAGCAGAAGAGTAAACCTTTAAAGAAATTCTTGAATTTTTCACTAAATTTTAAAATGTATTTTATGAATTCCCCTACATGCAGTTAAAGCATTTATAAAATAATCATAAGTGCTTATGTTACACCTTTGTCTTAATAGAAAGTCTCAGGCCTACATAACCCTTGAAAATGTAGGTTTGGGAAATGAATAAATGTGTGATATTTTTTTTCACTGCTTTTATGTTTTTAAGAGTAGACATTCTCTTTTGTCTTTTACTGTAAATGTTTACAAGTTAATATAAGTATACAAGAACATTTTTTTCATTGATATACGCAGTTTAAGGGGTATGTGGTTTTCCCCAGTAAATAGACCACAAACACCCCATACATAAAGAATTGGTACTTGAATTTGGTTTCATGGCTTAGCTAGACAGTGCAGTGACACAGTGGTCTCATAACCCCAGAGTACTGAATTCGAATCTCTTCCTGGTAACCTTGTGTGAATCTTGTAATTCTGTCAGTCTAAATGGGTTTTCCTCCAATACCTTAAAAATGTGTGTGTTAGGTTAGTGAATGGTTTAGTGAGTGGTTAGTCTGAGTGAGTATGAAACTGTGTGCAAGGCTGAGGCCTGTGTTGGACTGATGTCCCGAACAAGGGTTGGCCTTAAACAGGTGAGATGACTGATTGGTTTTGGTGTGAGACAGGCAAATGGCAGTATTGTATTAAAATAGGATACTAGTTAATTGCATTTAAAGTTTACCTTCTTTGGGTGAAAGGTGGTGGAGAGGGCACAATCACAGAGGAAATCAAAAAAGTGAATTGTGCTGTTGGTCAGGGTAGATTCTAGCTTTGGTTTCAGTCAAATTATGAGATGAAGAAGGCCACAGATTTTGACAAGAAAGGGAATGAATTTGCATCTATGAAGCAAGATGTCAAATTTACCACTTTTTCAAGTCTGAGCTAATGAACTGTATGCTGTTTAAACGATATAGTACTATACGTGTAGGCTTTCATCCATCCATTGACTTACTCACTTCTTACAATTTACGATTGTGCACAAAAACGAATACCATTTTGGTATTCTTGTCTACTGTTAGGCATTGGCTGTATGGTAACACTGATGGTAGGTGTCAAGTGAAGTTTTGTGTACATCATGTGCCAAAATATTTGAGGTAATACTGGTAACATGGCTCCATTGTACTAATTCCCTGTTTGATGTGTATTGTGGCAGTATCAAAGATGGATAAATCAGCTTGGCTTTGAGTATTGTGTTAAATTACAGTGATATTAATCTTATAATTAAAGTGCATATTGTCTTTTGATCGAAGCCCACAGGAAGGAACATAATCTCTTCAGCTATGGCATATTTTGAAACCTCTAAAGACTAAGGAAGCCAGAGAGCCATTACAGGCTTTATATTAGAAGTCTAAAAGGTGATTGCAGTACCACATTGAATTATATGATTTTTTTTTTGGTGGATTGCAGATAACTGCTGTATGCACCCATGCACCCAACAGCTGATAGGGGTCTGCATATTTTTAAACTGGATTCTGAGTGGAGGCTTGTATTAGCAGTAATAGTAGCCTGTGAGGATATGCAGCAGCTAACGTAATCATTATACTGTTTTTTTTTTTTTGTCTAATGGTTCATAATTATATGTTTGAGGGGCCACCATTTGCAGTAAGCCTTTGATTGCTAACCTAATATCTTGCTAACAGGTGCTTCTACTGAGGCCATGGTGGACTCCTACAGCAATGTTTTTCTTTTTGTTCTTTCTCTCAGTAAGTCAAAGCAGTACTCATCCTCCATTTTTGACCTTCCTGCTTTGTTGGCTTTATTTAGTAAACTCAAAGTGTACCACAAAAGCGTTTTTAAATCCGATTGCCAGTTTTCCAGGTCATGTCCATAGCATATAACAAGCAAACAGCTGAAGGTGAAATAGAAAAGAAACACTTGAGCCACTGCACCATTTCCTGTTTTTATGTTTTAATGCTGTAGCGTTAAACTCAGACAGAATAAAAAACAGCTTCCCTGTGTGTTGGAGCTTTTCCCAAAAAATGGACTGTTGTGTCCCCACCAACTGGAATAGAATTGAACCAGAAAGCTGGTGGGACTCAAACCATGTTGTACCTATTAAAGATTAACACTTTATCTCTGTGCCTCACACTGTCCCTAATGTAGATAAATAAAAAATAAATTATGCACTTTTGGTTAATATGGATAGTCTTTAATTATTCTCTTGCTTGGCTGTTTAGAAAAAACAAAACTGAACATGTTTATGCCACAGCAGTCACTATCGGTGTAATATGCATCAATATTCCAAACTTGGATACATTTATCCTTTGTAAATAATGCAAGTAAAATGATAATACTGCTTTTTTGTGTAAGTAAGCAGTTTGATTTATTATTTACTCTGTTGCAGATGGTTGTTATTGACACTGACTGTGAAAGGTACCTTATCAAATAAAGATTCTTTTTTGAGTGTGTTTATGCATAAGAGCGTACATTGTGATTGATTGCCATTCCATCTATTCCTGCTTTGCACCTAGTGCTAGCAGGATATATACCAGCCCCTCAATGATCCAGTATAGTAACTGAGTATTTGAAAAAATATCGAATGGCACTTAGAAGTTTGTTAGTTGGCCTTTCCTTTATTTAGACTCCTCCAGTGTAATTAACTATGACAGCATGTGGCCACAGGGTGGCAATGCATCCTAAAGAAGGTGTTGTTATGGCAACCAAAAGTCAAATTATATACTGCATTTGCTTTTAACTACATATTAGTTCCAACTGTTTTATAATGCATACTGCAGCATATAATGTTCATTGTTTTTTACTCTGTTGGTTTTACTGCAGTGCATATATTTGACAAGATTTGTGAGTACTGTCAGTTAGCTGGTTATTGGTTTTCAACTCCCTGTACCCAACTGATTTGCTGCTTCAGCTCTGGATGGCGTTGGCAATGGTTAGGCAGCAGGGACTGTAGGTCCTCATTATAGACACTTTCTTAGTCACGGACATACTGCTGCCTTTAATTGAAAGCTTCACTTAGTCTGACTTGTTCTGACTCATTTTGGAATTTGTTCGGCAAATTAAAAGTTTCCTTGCACATTTGGCTTTCCTGGCACATTTTAGCAAGCTTGTACTGTGTTCCAAAATTTGAACTTCCAAAACTGCTTTAGTATATTTTAGCTTCATTTTAAAGCATGCTGTTTTAAGTGATTTGAAAAGCTGATATGGGTGTACGTGATTGCATATTATTTAGGCTAGCTAATGTACTGTCATTGGCATCTGAGCCTGTTACTTGTAAATTATCAGTTTTTTTAAAAGCAGTTAGGTATAATGTTAATACAGTAAGTAGCATTGCTGAGTTATGAAGATTGTACCCTGGCATAATTCCTAGCCCAATAATCTGTGGAGTTTAACTCATTCTACTTTTTTTCGGACGGGATAATCTAGGATGTAGTGTTAACCATTTTGTCTGGGTCCAATGTGAGTGTCTACTGCAAGACCTAGTGTCCCATTCGGGTATGACTTCACATGGAAAAGACTCCGAGTTCTTGCCAAAGAAAATGTGCAGTAAAACACAGTTTCTTAGAACAGAGAATTGCATAGTATGAGAATGTTTGAGTGTCTGGTGGGTGTAGTAAGTGCCAATAATGATAATGATCTTGAAACTTAATAAAAAAAAAAAAAAAAAACAAGGTAAGAGCTAGCCATTCCGCTTTTGCAGGCTTTACAGGCAGTATTATCCTGATTATTTCTCTGTGAATGTATTGTGAGGACAAAGGAGTAAAAACAATGTGCCGAAGCTAAACTTGAACCCAATCTGCTGTCTTGTTGATGCTGATAATATGCACTGGCTGTAAATTCCAAAAGCTGTTTACTCTCTTCATGAATATGTCTCTCTCCTCATCTCTGGTGCATTTAATGCCCTACTGGACTTACAGTATCTTCTTCTTTAGGCTGGGCACATCTTCTGTTAACTTAATTTCTCAGTACACAGTCATACATTTTTTAATGTTCCATTATACAATAGAATCAAAGAATGCAAGGATATTTCTTAGAAGCATCAGATTCAAGGCTGAAGCTGACATTGGACTGGACCCTAGTTTACAGCATACTCATGCAGACAGCCTCAGTGAAAATAATTTATATTCAGAGTCAACAGTCATCATAACATAGAAGGAAATGAAAGTACTATACAAACATGAAGTGTACATTCAGACTTTTTAAAAAACTGGGCTTGAATTTGAATTCAAGACTGTAGAGTTGTGTGTCAGAAATGCTACCGACTGTGTTTCTCTCAGTTTTGTTTGTATTTTCTTAATTCCTCCTTTGACAATTTTAAAGTCTAAAAATGTGTAGAAATCCCCACATATAGTATTCATTTATTCCTCTCTATTTATTCAATTGCATACCTTGTATGTGTGTATGCAAATATTGTATGGTGGTGTCGTTTCTATTACTATTTTTCTTCTATGATTTTATATTTGCATATTATAAAGTAACATATAGTGAACATGAAAACTGCACCCTACCTTTGGCCACCCTGGTAGGGGTAAACTATAAAATATCTTAACATGAAGGGAACTTCTAACACCACAGAGAATCTGCTAGTTTGGAGAAACTTTACTTGGTAAATAATGGAACGATCCATGGAAATAACTATTTCAGGGAAGACATGGTATAGTGGAAGAACAGTGAGAGATGTTAAATGATAAATTAAGATTTTCCCATGTCAATAGGTAGCTGGAAGTAGACATATTTGGCTTGAGTGATGAAACTGGCTGTTTGGGTGGGTGCATGAGTGTGCCCATTTCTGGGTTGGCTTCCACAACAACTGGATGGGCCCCTACATGGGAGATGGGGAAAATGTAGAAAATAGATTAATGGATGTTTTCTTTGTTAAGCCAAAGAATTCCCACAATGCATACTGAATCCACACTAGATAGAATCAACCAAAGAATGCAGTCACAAGTTGGAGAACAAGATTGTCTTACCTGTGAGGATCAGGAGTTTAGAGGGATCACATAACTGAAAATAGTTTTCAGATACTTTAAGAAAGAATTTGAATTACAGATATTCAGCCTCTTTACTTTAAAGTTAGTGGCTAAACAAACAGGCTAGTTAAAAGACCCCATTTCTGTAAGTTATTGAATTCCTACATTTTAATGTAGTTGGTAAAATAAGAATGAGAATGTAAAATCCATCTGTTTTTAGCTCTTTTTTTCCCGGAACTGGAGTGGAAAATTTCTGTCATTGCTGGATACAGTCACCAGATTGTTGAGATTTTGCAGGTCCTGAGTGGGGGGCCTGGGGGATTTGCTAACAGTCAAGACAGTATGTCCTCACAAAAGAAGCTGGCAGAGATCTCTTGGTCTCTACATCATGCATTGGCAATCCCTGCTGAACTTCCTGACTGGCATGAACACACCGGTGTCTGCAGTTTTAATAGAATTATGCCTTGAAATGCATTAATGGTGAAATTAAATGACATATTTTTTTCAAATGAACCTGATTGTTCAAACAAAGCTGCTTCATGTTAGAAAACAATATACACATTTTAAACTCTACGCTCAGGTAATTTCTGCTTTTTAATTTTGGAAACATTCTTAGAAAATTCAGCCTTACATGCATGTATAGTAGCAAATGATAGGTAGGATTGTTTGGTGGTTCAGACACTAGATGTTTAATCACAAACTGGTGGTTTAGCCACGATCCTGAGCAAGGCACAAAACCGGCCGGTTGTCCAAATACAAAAAACTTAACTTGCAAGATGTTACAGTGGTTTATATTATCAGTGATCTTATAAGTCACAGTGGTTAAAAGCTTCAACTAAATTTATAATAACAGAAACAATAAAGCATTGCTTTGGATTTTAGTTCCCACTGTTGACTCTTCATATCTAAGTTAATGTCTACTGCAATAGTTGCAAAAATACAGAAACAATTGTCTTCCCTGCTATTTATAAATCACTGTGGATAAAAGCATCAGTTAAATAAAAAAATGTTTTGTATGATCCTTTTGACCCTCAACTTTTTCTGACATCAAGAACATAAAACACTACCAAGCATTTAAGAGGCAGAATGATGTCCCAGACTGGAACAGCAGGGGACAGGTTTCCCCTTTAGAAGGACAGGTAATGGAAAAGCTATCTTGGAGTCCTTCATTGGGACACTAAAGAAAGAACTACCCTAGCATACCTTTAGCAAAGGTAGTGTCATCCCAGACTCAAGTACTGATTCTAGAACATTTCTGGCTGTGACCCCATTACAGGATTTAAAGCCACTTCACACGCAGAGTAGTAGTTAAGTCCTGAGTTGGTAGCAGAGTTGGTGCATAGGGTCACTGGCAGCATGTCGAACCCAAGATTAAGAGACAGAGAGAGAGAGAGAATAGATGAAGAAGGGAGTTCTTTGTATTTACTTGAGAGGTGGACATGTGGGTGCACCACTGATAGGCAAGGGTACCCTCAGGCTCTGGAAATTAGTGCTATTGTTGTTGTCACAACCATCAAGGTTTTACCAACACAATAAACAAAACATCTTCACTGAAAAAAGTTAACGCATACATACAATGGTAATTTTTTTGTGTTTACATTGCTCATTTGGTGACTTCTGCCTGCTTTTGGTAATGTTTTTTTTTCTTTTTTAATCTCTGCCACTACATTTACTGTACCATGATAAAATTGTTCAGTTTTATGGCTAGGTCCTACAGTCATCACAGGTTTAAATGCCAGTGAGGCAGCAGGTTTACATTTACTTTTGTTGTTTGTTAGTTGGTGATTCCAAATTGTCCTTGTGTATGTGGGAGTAGGACCTGCAATGGACTGATGCCGTGTCTAGGGGCGATGTCTGCATTGCACCTGATGCTTTTAATATAGACAGTGCGTTCTGTGACCCAGAATTGAACTAACCAGGTTTGAGAATGTTATGTTATGGTTTGTATTTTTGTTTTCTCCAATTTTCACTCTTTTGTATGTTTTTATAATAAATGAAACATTATGTGTACTTTCCATCTCCTTTCCATTATTCTGGGTGCAAATGATGTCCTTTCCTATTAATGTACATTGAATTTTTGCTGTTATGGCACTGTTTATATTGTGATTTTTTTTTTTATATATTCTGCCGACATACTTAAATATGCCAGACTGTACCCATGCCCTGAACTTGGGGAAATAATGTGTTATTATTAAAAACTATTATTACTAAGGCATTTTGTTTCCTTGTTGTCCAGGTTCTGGATTCTATGATCAGAGCAGTTATAATGAGGTGTTGCCTGACGTGATCCATCACTCTTCTGTACTTGATTACAGAAGTAAGTATGCCTTAAGTCTGGAATTCAGGAACAGACTACACTACATAACAACAATCTTCATGCTTTTCACACAGTTGATTTCTATATCACCGCTCCTCTGTTTTTAGACCATTTACATACCTAAAATTCTTTGCATTATTTGTTTGATTTTTAGTCTTTATTTAAATGTGTAAATGAGTGTGTATATGGATAGCATAAACCCATGTATGAATGCTTTGAATCCATTTGAAAATTTGAATGATGAATAAAGCTGACAATGGCCGATGTATTATAAAAGGTAATACAGGAAATGCTGCAATGATTACCGGAGTCGGTCTCCTGTCTGTCTTTAAACCTGACAAACCTGTTATTCTCTTAACCAGTATGTAAATCCTCACACTAGTTACTATACAACCAGATTTGTTCCAGCTTTCTTTTATGAGTGTTAAAAACAGGATTATTGGCACCAGTGCCTCAATAGTCAGCCATTCTTTTGTTGTCATGTAATTATTTAAATATTTGTCTGTCTTGTTTTTTTCACTTTTACATTTAACCTGTTTTTTTTTCCTGGTATGATTTACCTGGTATATTTATAGGTGCCTTGTTTACTGTCCATTGGTTTTACAGTTTATAAATTGATCTCTCCTGGAAGAAAAATGAAAGGCAGCGGAAATGCACAAGGAATAGTGGAGCTTTTAATGAGTTAATATGATTAAAAAAAATATTCTCTCAAACATTCCTCTAAATATTATGATGGTAAATCTTCACATAATCTGTGAAACAACAGCTATCTTTCTTGACCTACCAAATAAAGAGTTTGCTAGTCCTATGGCCACAGTGGAATTTACATTGCATTTTATATCATTACATTTCAGTCTGATTCCTCAAAAAGGGAAGTCTGGCCTACACTGTTTAACTTGTGTCTACGCCACCTGTCACTAGAACCAGTGTTGTAGAAAAGATATACCCAGATGGAAGAAAAAACTAAAGTGAATTTGTGCAGTAGGTCTGTGTAATAAACGTCATGGCAACATTTTTCTAGGAAAGAAAAACTCATACAGTAGCTTTATGTACTAGGGTGCCATAGTGGAGCAGTGGTTAACAGTATAGTCCCACATCTCCAGAATCCTCTAGGTTTGAATCCTAGCTTGGACACTGCCTTTTTCCAGCTTGCATGTTCACTCCATGTCTGCATAGATTATTTCTGAGTAATCTTGTGTTTAGTGTCATAGCTTAAAGATGTGAAGATTAAGTTAATGGGTGACTTTATACTGGCCTTGTATATATTGAGTGTGTGTATAAGTGTGACCTGTAATGGACTGGTACCCCTGTCCAGATTGAGTCGCTGCTTTGCACTTTTAATAGGCACCATCTGTCTGCAACACTGGACTTGATAGGTGAGTTAGAGAATGAACTAACTTTGTGTAAATGTGATTTATTTCGGTTGGCAGATAATTTAATAATTTATTACTGCTCTTTCTCTTTTAGATCCTAATTGGTGCTACACATTGTCTGTTTCTAATGGAGAATCCTCCTGTTACTCTCCCAGGGGAGGCTCATATAGAAGTACTCTGGGTACTCGCTGTGAACTCTCCTGTGACCATGGTTACCGCCTCATTGGTCGAAGGTTTGTGCAGTGCCTGCCCAATCGCCGCTGGTCAGGGAGTGGCTACTGTCACCGTAAGTGCTCTTCAGCTTTGCACATATGAACACAGACTGTTATATTACACCTTGAGTACACTGTAATCTACAAATATTCTGTTATGTACTGAATGGTGGGGAGATCTTCATATTTTTCTTAAATATATTTGCTTTTTATGGCCATAAATGGAAATGTGTTCCTTTTGTGCACCATTGTACAGTGTAACGTAAATAGTCAAAAAGCAGCCCTTGGTAGGAGTATGGTAAGAGCCTACAGAGTTAAGTAAAATGGAATCTACCGTATGTTTCTGGTAACTTGATTAGAGAATTCCTACATCCTTATACATATTTAATCCAATTTTTAAATGTTTTAATGTCTTATGATATGATTATTATTAGAGTGAGTATCTCCATGTGTCTTATATGGGTTCATTCATTAATCTGGAATTAATATTCGTCTTCCCTTTTTTTTTTTTTTTTTTTTGCTGTTTAAAATGCAGTTTGGTTGGCTTCAAAAGACAGGTTGGTAAGGAAAAATTAAAATGGAAGTATGTTACATAGGTGATGGAACTGCTGCTACCTCTTAAGAAAAGTCAGAGACTACCAAGGTCCCTCTACACGTTAAAATGCTTCCAAGGAGGCACACATGGCTTTAATAGTCTTTAAATATATGCTCATCTTATACCTAGAGTGACTTTTAATAGTTAAAAGGCTAATTAGCAGTTTTGGTGCTGAGTATGTTTCATCTAACATACACTGTTAAAATTGTCTGCGGCATGTGATATTTTTCTGTCAAGTTAACTCTCATATTATCAGGATATGCTCAGGATATGTCAGGACTGTTATTTAAAGCCAATTTGGAATGCTTAGAATATTTTGCAGCAGTTTCACAAATGTCATTAACAGTCTATGATGGTGAAGTGGAAGCTGAACGTAAGAACAAAACTCTTAATTTACCAGTCAGCCTACATCCCACCTCTGGTAATGAGCTCTAGGTAGTGACAGAAAGAATGAGATCGCAAATGCAAGCAGCCACAGTGAAATTCCTGCTTGGGTTTGCTTGTTTCATTCTCCGTGACAGAACAAGGAGTTCTCAAATATACAGTAGGAGAAGCTTTGTGTAGACATACTATTTTTCTGGATCAAGATGAGCCAACTGAGATGCCTTATACATTTAAGAAGCCCATTGGGTGCCTTCCAAGGCAGATATACAAGGCATAAACCACTGGAAGAAAAACAAGGGGAAGACCAACAACACAACAGAGGCATTATATCTCTCAATTATCCTGGTAACTTTTGAGTACCGTACATACTCGTGGATAAGTTTTCCCACAAATAAGTCGGAACTTGATTTTACCATATAATTTCTGGTATTTTATAATATCGTCGTATAAGTCGAATGTGGAAAACTCACGCTGTTGGTCCAAGAGATTATGACATGCTAACACCCACCTGAGAGAGTAACCACGGAGCACACTGCCTTTTTTTTCTATGTGAGTGCGGCAATGCGCTGTATAAGCATGTACTCCTAATCTCTCTCTCTCTCTCTCTCTCTCTCTATTGTGCCTACGTAACCACACGGTAATACCCAAACTATTCCAAAGCAACGTTACCACTAATTTGTATTTTTTGTATCTTACACCCTCATACACCTTTATCGTAAGAGCATCCCTTATCTACGATGGAGCGTTCGGTCAAAAGAAAATATGAAGCTGGTTTTAAGTTAAACGTCGTTGAAGTAGCGAAAGAAATTGGTAACTGTGCTGCTGCAACAAAATTCGATGCGTCTGAGAAACTGATGCGAGATTGGTGGAGGTAATTAGATGTAAAAAAAAAATTGAGTCGCATTTTTGAATGGGCATATAAGTCGGGGTCTGATTTTATGATCAATTTTTCGGGTTTCAAATCCTGACTTATATATGAGTATATATACGGTATTCCAAGGATGAACTGAAGGAAGTTGCATTATTTTTTCATTTTTAAATTCTTTTTAATTAATTTTTATTTATTTAAAGTGATTTTTGACCCATCTCTACTGACACCATTTTCATTGATGTTGATAGTTTTCGAAACATGTTAACTTAATTTAAAACATACAGTATGTAGATCTTGACACATGTCCATAATTGATAAATTATACTTCATATGAGAAGTATATGAAGAGAGACATCTGCTGGATACTAAAATAATAATTAGTAGGTAGTTCACTCTTTGGAGGGTAGGGGTTTAAAAACCTTAAGGTGGTACTTTCAGATCCCACCACTAACATCCAAGGAGCCAGTTCTTGACTTTGGATACAGTATATTGTGTAGTTCAACAAATTGTGTTATCCAGACATATGAAGAATTTGGATTCGATATGCATCATACCAACAATTATTAAATAGAAAAATTCATTTAATAGTTATTAAACAGCTCAAATACTTAGACATGAGTCGAATCATTCATGGTTGTCCCGTCTTAAGGACATGACTACTGTAGGATTTGATTCTGAGGAATTTAGATGCTGAGGTTCCATTCTTGAAGTGATGGCTGCTTCTCAGCTTTAAGACTGGCTTACCATTTGGCAAACAGAATCTCATCCCTCAGATTCACAAAGAGAAGAGTTTGCTGGATTCGACTGTCCAAGGAAGAGTGGCTCATAACTTTTTAGGTTTCAGAGGCAAGGTTACAGAAGGTCATGTTACATATTTCTCCCTCCCTGAGAGAATCCCAGAGAGGGTGCCAGGAGATAATCCCCATGGAGTTCGGTGATTGTCCAGTGATTATCCCAGAGAGCTTCTTCAGGATGGTGCAGAGAGTTTTAAAAGAATGTATAACTTCTCCTGATTGAATTAAAGTCACTTCCAGTTACAAAATTAGTGTCTTCTAAAAGGCAAGTTCTTCTGTTCTTCTAAGTTATCGTCCCTTGAATTGCAGGTCTTTGTCCTTGTTGAGTCCATTTCCCTTCTTCTGGCTTAAGAGGTCTGCAGAGGGACCTCTGGAGAGGAGATATCAGTACAACTCTCATTTACATCTTTATTAGATGAAGTCCAGGCAGATCCTGGTATAAGCTGGAGTTCAGTCACTTAGCTTGGAATGCAAGTGTGGGAAGACACAACTGGATGCTTGAATGCCTGTTAAATCTGCTTTCTTAATAGGCCTGGTGTGCCACTATATCCTGGCAGAATGGACAATGTTTACTTTGTTCAACACTACTGTAGCAACTGGAGTACAAAACTGCATAAAGAGATTGTAAGGACATGGTATAGGAGAAGTAATGCTGAGCATAGATCCACAAATGGAAAAGTGCCATCATTACTGGATACTATACGAGATGAGACATAAAAATAACCGGATTGGTTAAAAAAAAAAAAATTCTAAACATTGTCACCTTCTATATACTTCCCCTCCCGATCTCTACACCGCTCCATACATATCTTGCATTGATTGAAACAGTGCTGGAAGACTTGCTTGAGGCTCTTCAATAGGCTTGCCGTTTTTATCTGCACTTCATCCAGTGAAGAAAAATGTGTTCCCTTCAGGTCATTTTTGATTTTCGGGAACAAGTAAAAATCACAGGGAGCTAAATCGGGCGAATAGGGAGGATGATTAAATGATTTTTGTCAGTCAAAAACTGCTTTACAGAAAAAGTGAAAATTCACGAGAAATTTTTTTTCACCAGACATTATCGCGGTAACTCGTGTACGGATTGTTATGCAAATACTGACTGGGCTGTTCACAGGATATACCTAGCCGGTCGACGGTTTGAGAAGGTGTGTAGGAGAAGATGTAGTTCTATGATTCATGTCCGGCCTACTGCCAGATGGTTTTCCAGGAAAGCCCCAAGCCCAGTCTAGCATCGTATATTGCAAGTATCATAAAAATACCAATGTACCTCATATCTTTAGCTGTAGGGATTTTTTTCCTTGATTTTTCTATCCTGTGTTCTGTGCACTACTTCAAAAATAATAGAGATACAAGTCATTCTGCACATTTGTTTTCTCTCACCAGAAATCCGATGTCCTGTTTTGCCGGCTGTTGCGCATGGCTTATACAAATGCACTTTAAGTGTTGCTGTGGATTCTCGCTGCGATTACACCTGTGCACCTGGATATCAACTGGAGGGCGATCGCTCTAGAACCTGCCTGGAGGAGGCTCGTTGGAGTGGCACTGAGCCGATCTGTGTAGGTAAATTAGCCCACAGGGTTCATTCTTTCTACAAAGATTTCACTTATTGTTCATAGACTGCTGCCACTTAGTATTTTTAATTAATTTTTGGCATGAAAGGTTTTAATAATGAACAGAAAAGGCTGCACTACAGGAGTTTAATTACACTCGCACCATTTCACAAGATCTTATTCTTTCACAATAACAATGCTGTGGCTTTCAGATTTATTCCAATATTAATATTATCTTGAATATATGGCTGATCAATTTGCATTCTATATTGGAAAGTTGTTGTTCCCAACTTCAACAAAAATTTTGTATGGGTTTTTTCAGTTTTGTTTAGTTTAAAGCACCAGTCAAAAAATTTATAGCTCAGGTGTACTTTGCAAGAGGTTTCGATGAACATTGCATTGTGGAATTTAGAGTAAATCTTGCCTCTTGACATCATAATTGAATATATTATACTCCTAGTTTTAACATATCCACTTCATTCCAATTTCATTATGTCAGTGATACTGTTTCCTAATCTTTAAACATAAAAAAAGTTATAGCTTAACTTAGGTGCACCCAAGCATCTGTCTTCTGGGCAATTTTGTGTTTCTGTAATGGAAATTTAAGCTTGAACAAGATGAGGGCTAACAGGAAGAGAGATGGGCTTGAATCCACCACAACACTGAGCAAACTGCCTGACCTCTGAAGATGTAAACAAACATACAGTAGGTCATACTGTTGTGAGGGATGGCCGGCCAAATATTCCGGTCTACACCTCCAGGCCGCCAGATGGAGCCCTCCCAGCAGCATGGAAGGTCCCCAAATTCCAGCAGGGCATTATGGACATTGTAGTTTTTATAAACAACCCTGCTGGATACCGTGAGGATCACCAGGAGCCGCTGTAGGGAGGCTTACAGAGTGCTACGTGCCCTATAACCCGGAAGTGTGTCATGATCACATGATCGGAAGGCACGACGTGCTTCCGGGTTGAAGAAAAGGACTTTTGATCTGACCCGGAAGTGATGAGGATTTATGGATTGTTGGACTGGAACCACTTCCGGGTCAGGGACTATAAAGGATTCTGGGAAACCCCAGATGTGTGAGCTGAGCTGGGTGGAAGGGTGGTAACGCGTCTGGGAGAGGAGGTTTGGTTAATGTATTGATTAGTGATTTGTATGAGTAGTGTGGAGTGGAGGGTGCTTTGTGCACATTATTATTATAAAAATAAAAAGTCTTGGACTTTTACCCGGTGTTTGGAGTGGTACCTGAGGGTTCAAGGGAGCACTAGCGCCCCCTAATGCGACACTGTACATATTAAGTGCCCTCGGATGGTACATTACACTACAGGGAAGGTATTCATAATAGAAAAAAACTCCTTATATTTGGTTGTTGCAATGAGCAATGCTGCCTCACAGATCCTGAGTTCAAATCCTGGGCCCACTTACCATTTATATGGAGTTACCATGTTCTGCCCATGTCTGGATTCTTCCAAAAGTTTTACTAACAAGTTAGAAAATGATTGGCTGGATAAACCTGTAGAAGTGTGAATAGGTATATGAGAAAAAAAACCTATACATGCCTGGATTTTATTGAATTTTAATGACACCTTTGGCACATTTATACTAAACTGTGTTCAATATCAAAATTTTCAAGCAACTTCTTTAAGAATACTTCAGAGAAATTGAATTTGAATATTAAAACTATGTATCTTGCAAAGTAAGAGTGATGTCACCATTAAACAGTTTCAAATGAAATGTTATCTTTATTTTCATAATGGGGACACCTATTTTTGCCACTCTGACACAGAACAGAAGGGCCAAAAGTTTATGGACCAATATACACTGTAGGAGGGGCTGGCATACTTGCCTGGTCAGGACGCCTCCCAAATTGGAGGACCAGAAGCACTCGAATAAAAGCAGCCAGCTGCCACTACTCTGAGTGCCTGAGTCGGGAGGAGGTGGGTGAAGCTTGCCACGAGGAGTGGAGAAGGAGACTGCAAGATTCTAGAGGAAAGGCACAGTGTTTATGGTGCTGCTTGTGACTGTCAGTATCGGTCCTTGGAGATTGCTCTGGGTCTATAAAACATTTCTCCCAATAAAAAGTCTTTTATTGGATGGAACCTATATCTCTGCCTGTCACGGGTTGGGGCAGCAGGGGAGCCCCCACGTCTCCACAATACAAAATGTTTTCTGTTATTCTCAAACATAAGGTAAGATAAGCTAAGAGTTTAAACAAAATTGTAATACCAAACTAAAAGAAACAAGAATATGTATCACAAGACAAGGGAAGAGCAGCAGGGTCAGACTGACTAGCAAGATAGCACATGCTGATAAGATGGGTTGGCTGCTTGCCCACCATTGCTTAAAAAGACAACAAATGTGCTCCTAACTTCACATGCTCCCTATTTTATTATGGTCTTCACTAAACTTTTTCTCCTAAGTGTGGATTTACCGTCTATTGAACAGCCATTTGTATTCTTTTCTTCCAGTGTCATTTTTAAGGCTAGGTTATGCACATATTTAAGTATTTGAAAGGCTGCAGCAATTTTCTTAATTTGAAATAATTTTTTACTGTCATTTAATTACATCTTATTCCCATCATTATGAATTTTACTTGTAATATTTCAGACATTTTCTTATTAGCACCTTTATTAATATTTTATTGTAAAAACTACTTTGAGGTACACACAGTTGTAAATACGACCATATTATCTGCTTTTTTGGACAATTTTAGGCCTGGTTTAACCTTACAAGCCTTTGCTTGAGCAGGTTGTCACAAAATATATTTATGTATGTATTTCATCAGGCAGAATAAGCATGAAAAATCACAAGACAATGAAAGCTTCTTTCTGTGTTAATTTCATCTTACAGTGACATTTTTGTACAAAAAATGTAATGTGTGTTCTATTCATTTCAGATAATGACCCTCCAAAGATCAGGTGCCCACCATCTCGGGTGAAGCTGGCTGAGCCAGGAAGTCTAACAGCCAAAGTTTTCTGGGAAGCTCCACTTGTCAAAGATACAGCAGAAGCTGGCGTAACAGAGTAATTTGTTTAAATTACATGTGTTATATGCACATGTAAATGTATGTGTGTGTATGTGTTTTTGGCAGCACTTGCGCATTATTTTATACATTGTCCGTACTTCTTTTCAGGCTCATTTTAAACTGTGGTTCTATACTGTAAAAGGACAAAGGATATTTGGGTGTGCTTTAAAGGAACGGATTAGCTCTCTGTTTAATAAACAACCATTACTTTATTATCACATATTTTTTATGAATACCATTTCAAGGCACTTTGCTGACCAG
Source organism: Erpetoichthys calabaricus (assembly GCF_900747795.2). Lineage (NCBI taxonomy): Eukaryota > Metazoa > Chordata > Cladistia > Polypteriformes > Polypteridae > Erpetoichthys > Erpetoichthys calabaricus. Next base: position 92,561,011 of record NC_041405.2, on the reverse strand, counting down.
AGAAACAGTACAACTTTTTACACATTTTTTATTTGTTACAGTTAGAGAATGGTCAGGTTAACTGGTTAGTTTAGGATCCCAGAAGGACTAAGAGATGGTATAAAATGAACCAGCAGCCTTCTGTTTTAGGGGTCTCCTCTTTTATCACTATGTCAATGTTAAACAAATAATCGTCTGTTTTTGTTTTACAATTATTTATTTATTACTTCTGAAATGATTTCAGTGATATTGTGGCTATTATGTTAAAGGTTTTCTTATGTGCTGCCATTTTATGTGTGATGCTGAGTGGTTGCCAGGCACCTAAAGCAGGTTCCACATAACCTACAACATCATGGCAGCCATGTTATGAAAAATGGTTGCATAGTTAAAGTGTTTAAACTTTGTTTGAAACAATAAAGGAAAGACCTGGCAATAAAACTTAGCCTTTTATTAATCATCTAGTGTTGAAATTCTGTGTATTGAATTGTTTAGTTTTTTCTTAGAAATCATGTCAATTCTATTGAACTTGAAGAATGTGTGTTGACTTCTTGGGTTTTGACATAAGCAATACATAACTTCCCCTCCAGCAATGTCCCAGAAAACCTTTATCACACTGGACTTTTGTGGAAAGATCCAGAGAAGCACAATGCAATGCATCTTGCTTTCTTCCATAAGATATTTATGGGTGAAGTCCAAGGTACTGAGAACTATGAAAATTAAATGTACAGTTGTTTAAAAAAGGAACTGCATGATTTTGAGGCTCTAGAGAGAGAGAGACTGGGAACTTAAGGCTTAAATCAGCTCGCTGCAACAGTGTCACATTATTTTACATTGCTAAACACTTTGAAATATTATTCACTAGGAAAAGGCAAATAAACGTATCAAAGGGGCAATTACACGTGTGCTTCAATCATATCAGGCCTATTTTGACCTTAACAATGTTCCATCAGTAATTAATGTCTAGAGAGTGGTGGTTTAATACTGAGTTAGTATGTTGTTGTAGCTCCATGTACCAGGCTATACAGTAGCTAGTTCTCATCTGCCATTCTTCTTTTACTTCTGGTACTCTTAATTTTTTCTGTTTTCCCTTGTAGTCTTATGCTAAAGGGTCCTGAATCAGGCTCAGAATTCCCAGAAGGAGAGCATGTGATCCGCTACAAGGTCTATGATCAGGCAAGAAACAAGGCTGCTTGTAAATTCATTGTACGAGTGGAAGGTAATGATTTGAATCACCGCACATCTAATACTTTACAGATTTGAAGAGTTCCATACAGATCTAAATTATTTTAATTCAATGTAAAAAAAAACACCAATTCAAGGTGCTAAATTCTTATAAAAAAACTTTATCCTCTTAAATAATTTTTCCTTTTAATTTCTGTCCTCCCCATGTTGGTAATGCCCCCAAAAGTCCAAAGACTTGATCTAAGAGTTCAGGAGAATTGTGAATTTTTCTGATCTCACAGGTTGAAGACATTTACAGGGAATTTTTAAATATTTTTTTTTAGAACAAATGTATGCTTTTTTGGGCTGACACAAACAGAATAGAGGCTCATAATGTGTCTTGATTTAGTTGGTTTTATGTTTTTATCAGGACCCTTTATAAGGTTCTGTTACTTTCAGTCTGGTGGTATGTGAAGAATTACTGGATAGCATAAGAAGATGAAAAAAAAAGAAGCTTAGAGTGGCAAGAATGACTGTTGGCAGATAGATAGAGATTTGTGGGGGTTTGATAAAGACCCACTGCTCAAGACCAAGTGAGAAAAGTTGACTCAGATGCCGTTACATACAAGTGTTGCTGGCACCTATTAATTTAACGAAGACAGAGAATCGCGCAATGCTTTCAGGCAAAAAATTAAGCCTCTGTTATACCAGTAAAAAAAAAAAAATCAGAAACAAAAATACACAATACAACAATCATCTGTCTATTTGTGTGAGATTTTTAAGTGGCAAGAGTATTTGCCTTTTATTATAGTTCCATACACAGCAGCGATAAAACAAGGGAATCTTTATCCTCAGTTTGTTAAAAACATGGCTACAGTTGTCAGTCCAACCTTCCATTTTCTGACTGGCGTATCCAGTTGAGGGTTGCTGAAAGTTAATGCCTATCGTGGCTTCAAGTGGGCATAAAACAGGATTACGCTGTGTTCCAGCTTCACAAAAATCCAACTATACATCATTCAAAAATAAAATGTATTTAATAAGTGTTTCAGAATTTCCACAAATGGCCAGACTTTAATCATTAAAGTTTTAAAGCACAAAGTTAAACTCTCTAATCATACGCCATACAATGTGTTGATGGAAGCTTAAAATCTCCGAGCCATGCAATCAGAGGTGCTCCTGAAACTGCTCACGTAATTCTTGAAACAAATCAGCCAACACTAAATTTGGGATTCTTTAAACCAAAGTAATTTGTCCCCAGTTATTACTAATTTCTGCACTTACAATCAGCCCAATTCTGCATTATGCACAGATGTAAGCAACAGCAAAGTCTGATCACTTAAGTGAGACAGCTTGAAAACAATAAAACTAAGGTTGTTTTATGAGAATTCTTAATAATCTTATATCACCAAGTTTGGTTTCAGAAAGGTAGTGTTAAAGTTGGGGCAAATCTGAAAATGAGGAAAAAGGTTTTGAAAACTAAAACACTGGATGTGACATTTGAATTAAACTGACTTGTCAATTAAAGGTTACTTTTCATAAGTGTAATTAACCAGCTAATGTCTTCTCCACTCACTGATGCAGTTTTAATACAGTAAATGTCATAAGCCTGGCAAACCTGATTTGAAAAGAATGTTTCTAAAAAAAGTAACTTTAAAGAGTCTGAGTGAATGAAACTATTTTGAATTATTTTGATATCTAGTAACTGGCAATGACATTATAATGCTTGTTTTTGTTTCATATTGGTTTTAAGCAGTATCTTTTTCAGTTAAAGGATACAAAACACAAAGGGAATACATTTTGTATGTGCACATAAGATAAAGCAGGTACTCCATGATGATTATATCATTCTTTAAAAACCCCACACAGAAAACTTCAAAAGACAGTTTCATCACCCAAAGAATCAACTATACAGTTATTTGTGGCTTTTCCTAGCAACGTGCTCAGTTAAAGAAAGGCTCGTTATCTCAAGGATGTATATTTAGGGCTGAACAGCTACAGTTTTTTACACCTAGCAAACTTTAATTTACAAATACAGCATAGCTGCAGGGAGTTACAAGGGTGATTTTTGTATCCATTAAAAGAAAAGTGACTAGAAGCGGTTCTGACTGGCGCGAATCAGAATACATCACTTCTGTTCTCATCTCTCTTGATTCCCCTGTGCAGTTGATTTGCAAAGGCAATTCTGCCACATTCACGTGAAGCCCATTTTTCCATTAACCGGGATACTTAAGTGAGCTCATCCTCCTTTCTGGGGCTTCTTGTATTGTGTTTGTGATGTTTTAAGGGTAATATTCACAATAATTTCTTTATTATGATATGGTTTATTTTGTTTAAGTTCGAAGATGCCCTGTGCTGAAAGCACCACTCCATGGCTACCTCACATGCTCCTCGGGAGGAAATAATTTTGGTGCAGATTGTGAATACTCCTGTGAAGGTGGCTATGAATTGAGAGGAATTCGTTCAAGAGTGTGCCAGCTCAACAAGAACTGGGCAGGAGCGGCTCCAGAGTGTGTCAGTGAGTATATAGAAATATGAGATGGAGTTTTTAATTGGCAAAGAGTTAAAACAATTTTTCAAAGCAGTGTATCTTATTTAACCATATTTGCAGCTTTGATAAAGACCATAAAGTCTTTCAGTATATCGACTTACTGGTTTAATTACACACCTTTCCAATAGGAATTTATTTGTTTATCAGTTCAAGCAACATGCATTTCTGGCCAAAGAACACCTTGAAAATTGTAGACGTCCTCTGCCACCAAGCTTTTATACAGGGCCTAATTTATATTCTGGAAATGATAGATAAATACATAAGACAGATAGATACATAATGGCCATATATTGAATGATATGTAAAGCAAATGTTTCATTTGTCAGTTTTGTGGCTTTTTACTGCGCTAACAAATGAATCTCTACGTAGCAACTCATATGCTTTTTCATGCTGGTATTGATTTCCTTTTGATTTACAATTATATAATGATTTAAACATGTAGTTTTTCACTTTCTTATATAAAAATAGTATTAATGTGATGACAGAAATATTACTGTTAGTATTAATGTGTGTGTCTTGATGTTTTTGTTCCATATGCCACCGTCGTACTCTTTTTTTTTTTTTTTTTTTGAGTCTCATATGAACAATAATGTTGCCAACTACTAAATATATAGAAAAATTACAGCACCTTAATTTTCCTATTTTTTGATTGTGTGGCATGTGATTATATTTGGGCGGGAGGGTGGAACAATTGTTATCACTTCCACGCTATGGCTCCAGAGTCTTTGATTCTAATTCTGTGTTGGACATTTTCTGTGTGGCGTTTTCACAGTTCTGTCAGGCCTGTGTTGGTACTCGGATTTTCAATAAATTGCCCGATTATGAGTGGGTGTGGGAGATGTCATCAGTGACCCCTATGATGGAATGACACCACGTTCAATGTTGGTTCCTGCCTTTTGTCCAGTGTTGCAGAGAGATGAGCGCTGGCCCCCTGTGACCCTGAACTGGATAGATGGTTTAGAAGATAGATAGATAGATGGATGGATACGGTTCTTACCAAAAAATTGCACTAATTTCTTGAATACCAAGTTGTTTTAACTGTTGTTTTATTGAAAGCTCTCAGTTCATTTCTAGGAGCATGAGTAAGATGCAACTTATTGCAGTCAATATGGAAACTTTTTGTTTCACTCATGGGCACTGGCATGTGACGTGGTTAAGGTAGGGTGGTTGAAATGACCAATATATTTTAGCAGATGATGGAAAGACTAATTTTAAAGCATACCCAAAAACATTTTTGTAAAATATGAAAAAATAAATGATGCATTTTACATTCCAGACATAAATAAAAAACAGAAAAAAAACATGATTCTCAGTAGCCGGTTTTCAGTTGTGCCTGTCGTAGTATAAAATAATGAGCAAAAAGGAGAAGGGCACAGTTGTAACTGGTGGAAATTTAACACTATTGTTTTACATCAAAGCACAAAAAACAAGCTTTATATTTATTTCTATTTCTTGTCATTTTTAAAATTTTGCAGTGATTGAGATTAACACTAATGTAAACAGTGCTGCTGCCCTCCTCGATCAGTTTTATGAGAGAAGGATCCTGCTTATCATCTCTACGCCAGATATTGCCAATCAGTATTACAAACTTCAGAACATCATGCTTCAGGTTAGTGAGACTTTTAAACTACAGCCTCACAGACTGAATGTGACTTTGTGAAATAGAAAATGTGCTGTCAGAATGCAATGTGCATTGGTATTCCTCCTGAGGAGATAACCCAACAGATATTTAATAGTGGAAACACTGCGTAAACTCTGAAATCACCAGAATGAATATTGCACAAAAATATTGATACCCTGAAATTTAACCAAATGAGAAAACTAACTTTTCCACTTGAACATTAGAATTAGAATTTTGTTGAGGCCTCGTCTAGTGCTTGGTTGGTGGTTGCAGTTCTTTAGGAAGGGGATGTTTTGAACCCTACTTTGGTGAAGTGATTCTGAAACTGATTTTCTATTCTAAAATAAACAGCTGGTTTTGTGGGACTTAATAGGCAATACAGGCCATAGATCATATACTTAACTAATTAGTGTGGTTTACTCTTTTAAATGACAATACTTCGATTTTCAGCTGCAGCAATTGTTGATGACATGTAACAACTGTTGCACTGTGCAAACAGCACATCTAAATTGCACTGAGCTAATATTTCAGCGTCCTTTTGGTCCTCTTGCCATTCTTGTACTGTCAACAATAGATTTCGTTTGTTTCATCTAAGGCATTTGGGTGGTGTTTTTCTGATTCAAATATTCTTAAATACCTGAGGTCCACAAGATCTGTTACACTGATGAATTAATCAGAAGGAATCAGTAAAATCACTAAGTACAGGAGTAAGCTGAAGAGGAGAATATTAAAGAGTCTGACTATTGCATAGGTCTGCGTAATTTGCCATCTTATCATGGTACTTTTCATAATCTCACTTCTTTTTTAATAGAATGTATTAATAATACAGTATATTTCTCATACATATTTGAAATCCGTTGCCAAGCAGTTTCCTTCAGGGTGGTATCTTAGTGCCATTTAAATTTCAAATTGATGTTGTTTTGGAATCCCTAGAGGAATAGAAAATGAAAATCTCTTGGCTGGTCATGACTAAACTTTCTCTCATGCTCTAAAATTAGTATTTATATGCAGTCAGTTTAAGTCTTATTTTTTGATGAAAGCACAGGCACAGTGTTGCTTGATACTTCAGTGGTCAGCTCTGCTGCTTCACAAACTCAGGTTTGATGTCTGGCCTAGTCCCCGTTTGTGGGGAGTTGAGGTATTCTATTCTCCTTGGTCTTGTAAAATAAGGATACCCTGGTCTCCTCCCAGATCTCAAGAATGAGCAGGTTCGTCTAAATGGTGGCTCTAAATTAACCTGCTATGACCAAATGTTGTTTTGTGTGCATTATGCTAGACTAAGGTCCAGTACATGAATATGACAAAGGATTAATACATTTAAAGCAAAGTATATAAATGAACCAGAAAGCCTTTTGACTTTTAAAAGTGTCTGAGTAAGATACTAGGACAGTGAAGCTAACCAAACCAGCACTGCAAAACTAAGCAGTGTTTTTGATAGTAAAATTTCTTTTATATGTACAGTGGAACCTCGGGTCATAAACGTCTCTGAACACATAATGTACAAATCGGGTTACGACCAAAAAGTTTGCCAAACTTTTGCATCTGTTCATGACCACACACTCTGGTGACGAACAAGCCAGTTTCCCTTCCGGTTCAAATGCGCCGGTGATTTACGCACATGTTCAGTCTCTTCCTGTACATGTACTGTAATTGTTCTCGGTCAGACGTGCATCGCACAGAGGGACTTTACCTCAAAACTGTAATCTCCTCTCCACCCAGTTCCTCCTCACTTCCTTCATGCCAGAACTCGACTCATGCAAGGTTAGTTTTTGTATAAATTACGGATTTTTCTAATGTTCATTTTTTTTCCCCTGTGCTTAAAACTCATTAACAAAAAGTGTTTACAGCGATCGGTTCGTAAGGCTATTAGCGTGAACTCCTGCAATGTTAGTTTTCTCTGTTCAAGGTTTTCTCAGAGTTATTCAATGTTTTTACATTTAGTTTACTTTTACACTGTGCATTCTATGGTATAGTTAACTATTTTTGTGTTTGAAAATCTTTAAAAAAATATATATATTTACATTCAGCTTGTACGGTCCGGAATGGATTAATTGTATTTACATACAATCCTATGGGGGGGAAATTGCTTCAGGTACGACCAAATCGGGTTGTAACCAGAGTTTTGGAACGAATTATGGTTGTGACCCGAGGTTGTACTGTATTGTTCTTTGCTGCCTTGTTTCATAGCATTGTAACAAAAAAGCAGGCCTGAAAACAATGGTGTATGATAGAGATACAGAGTGTTAATTCCGAAACCTCTAAGTTGAGTTCACCTGACAAAGTTGCCACAGCCAATTTCCTTTTTTTCTTCTTTGTTCCAGCGAGCCACATGCGGGCTGGACTTGAGGCAGGTGACGGTCATTGAGCTGCTGGGTCAGGACCAAAGAGAGGTGGGTCGAATTAAAGAAAAAAACCTGTCCTCAGAAGTCATTGAACAGCTCAGGTATGTCATTCCACTGGCTTCACTCAGCAATCGTTTTGGCCCAGATGTGCAAAATTTTGTGTTAAATTAGTTCATGCTTATTTCTGTTGTGCATGATTATTTTAATTTTCATTTAGAGTTCATTTTAACTGATGAACTGAGAAATTAGATATTACCAGTAATTAAAATGATGATAATTCTATAATATGATTGCAAGTAATTCAGACCACACATGATAGAAATGTTAGGTGAACTATAAGGAGTTTATAGTTTATAATTGTAAGGAATGCCAGAATAAAGAGATATTTTGGCAAAAATGTATGTAAACTGTAAGGGTGCAGTGAGAAGAAAGATCATTAATCCAAAGAGTGCAAAAACATGCAGTGCCTCAGGGGACATAACTGTTCCTGTTACAACTGCTGCATACGTATTAGTAGAAATGCTTCACTTTAAAGTCTGCACGCATTTGATATTTTTTAAGATGTAAAATGTAAAAAAATCTAAAAAAAAAAATGGCCTACTGTCTCTTAAGAAATGAATGCATGGTCTAAAGACATAGAAGGCTAGGGAGACCGAGCTGCTGTTATCCACTCGTTCCACCAAGAAACATCTCTGGTTGACACACACTGACCTTCACTCTATTTCTTTCCAGGCAGGGCTTCCTAATTTCAAGGACGTACTTCTCCATAGTGTTGGTGGACAAGCATGGGGTGGACCGTGAGCGCTATATTGATCCCGTTACTTCAAATGAGCTCTTTTCTTACATTGACACTTACCTGCTGAGTCCCAAAGAGCGGGAGCAACTGGAAGACAGAGACCTTTGCAGTTAATTGGAGAAACTGGGACTCATTCTGGATTACCAAATTCTGAGAACATTTTCATTATTTTCAAATTATATATTTCTATCTGTGATTTCTGAAGAAATTAGTGTCAGGCATCCCCAACAACAGAAAGAGTTGTAGATTATAAAACAAAGCCTGGGCTTTTATTTGAAGTAACTCAATATCAGTACTCAGCAGATGGGTAGGGCCGGGTCCCCACAGTGCTCTGATTTAAAAAGTGCAGGTACAGTCAAAGCCAATGTAAAGCTTTAGATCGCCTAAATTCTTACCACCAGCCATAATGAAGGAATTGTACAAAACACTTTTTTTCTTACATTAAAACTTTTGCAGTCTTACTAAAATCTGTTCTGTCACTACTTCTACATCATTATTAAATAAATGTCTAGTGGCTAACTGCACTTAACAGAACCTTAGCACTTTCATGCTGGATTAACATCTATTTTCCTTTATACATTTACGTTACGAAAATGCCTGTTCGATTACAGGCCAGCAGGAGGCACAGCACTGGACACGTCAGAAATCGACTGTAACTGGAGTGCTAAGGTGCGGGGTGTACTCACTCACGCAGTTCACAGTTGCAAGTCAGCCTACCCTAAATGTCTATTATATGCAAGAGGAATGGGATGTACTTGAAGTAAGCCCACAGGTGAGCAAGGAGAACATGACATCTCCCTAACTGTACTGTGCTCAGGCCCCAATTTGAACCTCTTTTCTGCTGCCCCACTCTTAAAATTAAGTTTTAATTTTAGGTTTACATTATAGACACACAAATGAAGTGATACTCAAAACTAAACAGCTGACTTCTTTGAATTAATATAGTAAAGAAGATGCATCTCCATAGAAGAAAATGCCAGATTATAATTTTTGAAAAAATTTTTTTATTTTTTTTTACATTCTTTCAAAGATTGTTTTCAAATTTGGGATTAAAAAAAACTGTCCCAGATTTGGTGTAACATTTTTGAAACACTGCTCAACAGCAGGTTTCGTGGATCTCGGCCTTTATGATGCACGCTTTGCAATCAATTTAGTATCTGGAGGTGGTTTGACCATTAGACCTTTTCTGAACACTTAGAACAATGACAGCCAGTCGTTTTGTGATTTTTTTTTTGTCGTTCTTTTTTGTTTTATGAAACCAAAAGAGAAGACAGCCTAGAAAAAGCTAAGATGTGGACAGAGAGTGGTGAGACGCATTAAAAATAAACATACTAGAGTATTGTAAAGATTGCAATCTGAAAAATAAATCAGTAAGTCATGAACACAAGAACACCACCAGAACTTACTTAAGAGAATTAAGAAAAACGAATCTAAATAACACCCTTATAGGTGTGTAACAAGGTGTAGATTGACTGAATATGCCAAAAGAGCCAATATAACCAAACAAGAAATCCTGCTTGCTTAAAATACAACATCAGGCACAGGGGATGATCAAAATAAGCTGACACTGAAAAAACAAGAATTTCAATCCCCTAAAAAATATGAACTTTCATTAATGCAAATGTAATGGCAAATAAACATCTCGGCGAAGTACCTATGGTTGCATGCAGCACAGGAAGAAAGGGTAGAGGTTGTTTATTGCAATGTGGTCACTTCATGCAGTAGACAAGACCTAGAACTGTGCTACTCAGCCATTTATAACGCTTCAGCAGGAAGTTTTACTTGCAAGTACTTTCAGTAAAGGAAAATACAAGAAATGGGAGGAGTGCAGATTAGCAGACAATATTCCAAACATCTGTACTCATGAGGGAAATGCAAAAGAGATGTGGATGTCTTCTCCTCAACAACTTCACTTGTAAACAGTCGACTGGACAATCACATGAAGTGGGAAAAAAGATAACACAACATCTAGAGGTTAAAATAAATGTCACATGTAACAGTGAGTGGTACCTTGCTGGCTCCATAGGAAGATGTTGTGTAAAGCCTTACATTTCATTTCATTTTTAATCTTGTCTTTTTTGATATAAAAGTAACCTGCTTTTGTTTCATGCTTACTGGTGACAGACAAAGGAAAGGTGACATAAAAATATGGGAAAGAGATGGTGCGAGCTGGTATAAGCAATATGCAGTATAGGTACGTATACCAGATTAAATTAGGTAATGTAGTTGACACGGTGTTTTCATTCTGTAAGAAACTGATAAGTTTCACAAACATTTCATTGTTGCAGAGGGCTTGTTTGTGAGTTTCTGAGACAGTGTGACCATCGTAGGCCTCTCCAGTGAGCAGGAGATTGTGTTTTTTATTGACCTGATGTGTTTTACATGTAAAAAAACAAAGCATGCAATTTCTTCTAGTGGTATGTTGCTAGGAAGTATAACTTGTGAAATAAAAGATGTTTAACTTGATAATTCTTATTGTCCTTTTGATTTCAGTGCAATTCTTTATTAGCTTTATAGTACATCTGGTTGATAGACGGCTAGAACTTTATTTGTCCCTGGGGGAAATTTACCTTTTGTAGAAGCTCAAGAAACATAAATATTAAACCACGTAACACCATCCCTCAAACATACACAATAATAAAAAAAGAAAAAACTTCTGACTTGGCTCATGCTAAGACATTATACAGTCTTACTGCTGTTGATAGTGTTTCCTGACATATTCCTGTTGAATAATTAGTTGGCTGAAAGTATTCAGTATTAGTGTATCAGAGGGAGGATGTACTGTAGAGCAACGTTCCTCATGGCACTCAGTTTGGTCTTCATTCTCTCCTCTTCTTCAAAGTCTAGGGGGCAGAGAGGAGGAGGAGGAGGTTGGGAGCATTTGCTGATAGCGTGTTGCCAAACCACCTGGATTGGGACCCGAGTGCAGTAGGTGACACCTCAGCAGCGCACTCGGTGTGTCCCATAACTGAGCCTGCTTCTTTAATCAGCTTGTTGATTCGGAGGGCCTCTCTTGAAGTGAGGTTAAAATCCCAGCACACCACACAAAGAAAATCACACTGGCCATCACAGAGTTGTGCAACACGTGAAGTATGTCACAACCCACGCTGAAGGAAGGCAGTCTCCTAAGAAGAAAGCAGTTTGTTCAGCCCTTTCAGTTATAGCTCCTCTGTATTACGAGACCAGTCCAACCTGTAATTGACGTGGACCTACAAGTACTTTTAGCACGGCAACCACCTTTACATCCACTCTCTGAACAGTGAGCCGACACACAGGCTGTTTGGTGTGGCGAAGAACAATAACCAGTTCCTTAGTGTTGCTGATGTTAAGCTGAAGACCATTCTTTCTGCAGCAAGAAGCAAATTTCTCCACCTGATTCTTATATTCTGTCTCATCCCCCTTATCGATACACCCCATAAGTGTAGAATCATCTGAGAATTTCTGCAAGTGACATGATGGTGTTACATTTATAGTCTTAGGTGTACAGAGTGAATAGAAAAGGAGACACGACTGTTTGTAGTGTTGCTCACATACAGTATGTATCAACAACACAGTCCTTGAGTCTCACAAGCTAAGGTCGTCTCATCACCTGCATATGCCCAAGTTCTCCCCCTTGCCAGAGAATGCTGGGTGGTATTGAAAGCGCTGAAGAAATAAAAATAACTCACTGTGCTGCCAGCTTTGTACAGATGGGAATAAGCCTTGTGGACTGCGAGATAATTGCATCTTCCAGTTGAAACTTTGTTCAATAGGCAGATTGCAGTGGGGCCAGGTGGTCTTTCAGAAGAGAACTTCTATAGTCTAGGATGAGCCTCTCAAAGGTTTTCATGATGTGAGAAGTAAGGGTCTCTGTTCTGTAGATATGCCATCTTACACTGATTATTTCACATTGGACCAATACCTTTGTCTAAGGCAAATTAGAAAATAGCAACACCTTCCAACTGTTCAGTTTATTTTTCTGTGCTTTTAAAAATTACTGCCTGCCAGGAACATTGTCTATTTAATTTTAACCAGGACTTCATTCATTGTGTGCTGTTTTCATCCATTGTCTTTTTTCTCTTGTTCACTTTTTTTGCCGTTTCCATTAACACAAAAAATACAAATGTATTCAGTTTTAAAACATCAATTTTTAGGTTTGAATCATGAGAGGCAAGCAAACAATTCTCTCATTCGGAACATACTTGCAAAATCATAATCCACTACCATCCATCCATACATTTTCTAATTTGCTCTCTCAGTTCAGGGGCGTTTGCCCTGCCAGTTCTGGGGAAAGGCGAGAGCCAAACTTTAATGATATGACACAAGGCAGACCCACACATTACACAGACACATTCTGGGCCAGTCATATACACAAGCTGGACTAATGTACACATGTATGCAGAGAAAAATCCATACAAATTTAGGAAGAACATGCACACTCCACATAGCACTAATGGGTACACTATTGGGCTGAAATTTTATAAGGAAGCAAACCAAAACCAAAAAAGTGCAGCATTGTACAGTATATAAAGCCTTTGATAAGGTGCCACATGGGAAGTAAGTTATCAGAGTACTACAAAGCAGCATGCAAATTGCTGCAGAATCCGCTGCACCACAGACAACACTATGTGATGGTACAAGGAACTTGTTCAGAATTTGCCAGTGTGAAAAACCGGGCCTGCAGGTTCTCTTAGATATACAGATAATTGAAATAAAAATGCAAATAGTGTGCTTTCCTGTAATGGAAAACTGACATTTAAACCATTAGCTTATGTGGTAGTCCTTACTGAAAAAGATACATCTTGTCATTTATTACTGAACCTGCTACCAGAGCAATGTCATGTTAACCCTGGATAAGATGCCAGTCTACTACAGGGCTCACTCAGCACCAACACCACAATTTATGGTGGCCAGTTAACCTACTGTGCTCATTTTTGATGTAAAGTACTGAAGAAAAGACAGACATGAGGGGGAAAAAAAGGCAACCTGATACAGACAGTGACTGTGCCGAGATGTAAAGCCAGGACTGACACCGAGTGGCAGATGTGCTAACCACTGTTAGCAATCATATGAAGGATGCAAGACAAATAACAGAGGAAGTGATCAACAGATAAATTCATCATAAAGAACAACTAAAGCTTAGGCTATCTACATCAGAAAAGTCCTTAATAGTAATATAGCCACTTTCATCAATATATAGGATGGCAAAAATAATTTATTTAAAGGTCTAATGAAAACTTTTTGTTTTTAAAGTTTGTTCGGGACATGGTGTAGATTAATGTGAAGTTTGGGTTATTGTAAAATAGTCATATTTTATAACTCCTCATTTTTCAGAGGTAGCTATTATATATGTAAAATTGAGCATTTTAAAACGGTTGAATTTATAATTTGATTTTACTCACAAAATCACCACATCTTTTGAAATTGAATAAAACAACACTGCCCGTAAATTAAGAAGTTGACATATCACGCTTTAAATTGTGTCTGATTGACTACCATTTTATTAAAACAGCTTAAATCATAAACAAACTGTCGATCCAAATGACAAAACAATAAACTTCAGCCAAGTTCTTTTTTTCTGAATCTGCCTTTGCTATGTCAGGGACTGCAGAGCTACCTGAGCCTATCATGGCACTAATCACCTCTGGGTGCAGTGCCAGTCCATCACCGGGCACACACTCGCACAAACCCACGGTCCTTCATGCATGGCAAGTCAATGTAGAGATGCCAGACAGGCTAACTTGCACACTTACGGAAGGCAGTGAGAGAATACATGAAAGTGACAAGAGAATTTAAGATGAAATGTATTTAGATATTTTGGGGAAACTTCTTATATATTGAATGAAGTATAAGAAATATCAGTTGACTTCAGATTTGCTTCTTAAATACGTATACTGCAGATATGTCAGAATCAGCATAGAAGCAAGCAGTATGCCATCTTTCTAATCACAGGATTCACTTATTGTTATATTTTATTCATTATGACTTTATGGTACAGAAAAAAAAGGTCTTTTAACTTTAAAATATGTTTATTTAAAAACAGCTTATTTAAAAAGATAAAAGGTAACTTTAAAATACAATTATTTCTCTAAGTCTTTTTAAGCTGAATCTGTTTGGTAGTGTTTTATATAATAAAAAAATCTGATCAAACAAACAATATACAGTACTAATGACAGAATTAGTAAATAGTGTATTGATGCTTTTGGCTCCCTTATATATTTGATAATACAATCTTACTATAAAACCCCTCAAAAAAAGAAAAATGTGAACAGTGTTTTTGTATTGAAGTTGCTTTTGTATGGTGGAGAATGATTTTTACAAAAGAAATGTGTATACATTTGCTCCAATTTGTGCACAAAGATCTAAAAACAATAAAGTACATAAAACTGAATAAACAAAAAGCTATTCTATTTTTCTAGTGATAAGAATATTTGTTGTACTTAAAAGTTCATATTTGCTTTCATTGTTAAACACAAACATAATTAGGTTACACTGAACACACAGTGCAGTACATACTATTATGTGACATGCAGAATGATTATATAGTGAACTAAAGTTGGAATATGTATACATAGCTAGTTCACACATAAGCACACGTTTTTGCAACCAAAGTTGTACATTTTACAAGAATAATTTACATGAAGCCCATCAGACACAGCTTTTGAATGAAACAACATTGTAGATAGAAACTTAACCCTGTACAATATTTCCTCCCGTGAAAATGCATAGCCAGTATTTCTAACTAATTCCCCAATACATATATATCTGTAAAAAATACCAAGCACTACACTTTAAAAAGGGAATAATCTCCCATTTCAAGCAAACATTTAATTAAAAACTTGTTTTATTAAAGGGTGACCTATTGGTTTATTGGTACAAGAGATCCCAGACAGATATAAAAGGAGTGATACTCTGTACAAACATTTGTCCTTTTCCATATGGCTGACATACTTAGAAACCACCAGCCACATCTTAATCACAAATGACCCTCAGTGAGAACAACTCCTTGCCTGTGACATCTGGGGAGACTTCTCATTTCACAAGTCCCATTGTAGAACGCAGGAGCAGTGTGCCCTCTGCCCAGGAGTCTGGGAACTGCATCATCTTCTTCCACAGACTGACCTCCTCCCCTTTTGAGTCCATCCAGGTGACATGCTGTCCTTTGTTCATCCCTGTCAAAAAAAACAAAACAATCCAACACCAGGAAATCTTATTGACTGTTAGCGTTATTCGTTAAAATGTACTTGGGATGGAACATTTTTTTAAATAAATGCATGAATACAGACTTCTAGCCCATTGTATTTTTCAGCACAGGATTAGTAACTACACAGGATTCTCTAATGTACTGTATACACCCTCACCCAAAATGCAGCTTCCTCTCCATGATGAAGACAAGCTGTTATACTCAGAAATCCTGAAAAACTTAAGTGACCATAAACATTAATATATAACATTTTATCACATGGGGTAAAATGTCTCATTACTTTTTGGATGTACAGAAGAATGGAGACATTCCAGCATATAAAAACACTGCAAATGCATGCTTTACATTATGCTGCAGTGTATTTTAACGATGAAGAAGATGATATCCTGGGATCTTCTGAAACAAGGTAAATTTGATTTACTTGAATTCCTGAATGGAAAAACCCCTGGTGCATAATTTGGTCATCATTAGCGCATTAAGTAAGTGAACAAAACACTCTGATGTTTGTTTCAAGTGAATGACTAGACCCTTATCTGCCCTAACTTGTCATGCTATTAACCGATGGAAATCTTTATATATAATACGCTACTGTGCCTTTCCGTTTGTCTGTCCAGGATTTTAAATCCCTGTAGCTTGCAAACCATTTGACCTATTGACCTGACATTTGGTACACATATACTACGTGACGTCTACTATCCACTTTTGGGGTGATCATTGATCTCCAAAGTTATTCCTCTTTTTATTTTATTGTAGAATCAACTCTCGGCAGCAGGTTGGCCATGCGGCACATGCGTACGGGCAGAGTTCTCATGCCTACCACCTTTGCCATCACTTCCCCTACCTCTTCATATCTTAAATCATTCTTGAGGCAGATTGAAGACTTAATTTTTCACTTGAGCTGGCACTTAAGAAAAACGTACTGAGTAACTGCAACACAAACACTGAATTAATCGGTTTTAATGCGAAAAGATGCAGACAAAAGAAGAGAAGAAGCGGGCTGATAGGGTGGAGAGAAGAAGAGCTGCTCAGGAAGCAGCAAGAGCATCAACCTCTGAGCAAAGGAATGCTAAACGTACAGAGAAAGAGGATGAAAACTAGGAATGCTCAAGTCAAGTGTATTCACTGCACGTTATCGCACAGTGCGCTGTTACTGGTGTTAATATAATATGCTATTGTTGTTGTATATCTGGAGTGGGGAGTCAAAAGGATTCGGCTCATTACAGGCCTATCCTGACCGAGACTATGACTTTAAATTTAAAAAATTCAACTGCAATTCTAGACAAGCTCCATTTTAAATTACCCATCTAGGAAAACAAACAAACATTCTCCTCCAAGGTCTTGCAAAACTATTCTGGCCAACAATTAATGCATATACCACCCTGGAATGGCCAGAGGAGGATGTCATGTAGACTGTTCTAACAGTTTTGGCATCAGCATTTCCCAAAACAGGCTGAACAAAGACACTTGCAAAGAAGGTGGCAGTTTAGTAAACAGTGGCAGCTTCCGGTTAGCAGTACTTTAATGTGTCCTTGAAGACACCATATAAAAATGGCCATAACCCTCTCCTACAAACCTATTTTAGCTGCTTGGCACTACAGTACTTCCTTTTTCTTGGCTGAAAAGACTTTTACAGTACCTGTGCCTAATCCTAGTCGGATGCCGCCTAAGAAATGATTGCTAGACATTGCTTCTCGGTCCCACACAGTAAGCTCCAGACAGAGGTCCTTCAGCTCATCAAATGACACTCCAGTGTACACAAAAGTGTGGTCATAATATGGGTTCAGGGTCTTCTTTATCACTGGACTCTTTTTTTTAGTTTTCTTGGACCTGTCGGGCAAGAGATACCTGAAACAAATACAAACAGTACTAGATGAAATACCTTAGGTCAATATCATATAAACGTACTGGTTATTTCCAATGAGATATTTTGCATTAGTTCAAAACCCACTACATGAAGAATGCAAGCAGGGTGATTCTTCAAATGCCTACCCTTTAACAAAACTATCAGAAGTCTCTCCTGCCTTCACTGCAGTCAAACCTCTGGCCTCTTTGATTAAAACATGTAGCTCTCCTCCTTCATCCTTCTTACCTGCAAAAGAAACCAAAGCAATTAATGATGCATTTAAAACAGGGAAAGGCTCCTGAGCAGATAAAACGTTCAGTGCATCCTCTTACTTTTGGATTTTTGTGGCTGCAGTTTACTTTGAGGAACATACTTCAGGGAAATGACCAGCTCTCCTTTGTAATGTGAATAGGCGCTAGACTGGGACGAAGCCTACAAGAGAAACACAGGAATGTGGTGTGACTATGCAACAAGGCAGGCACTCAGCAGGAATATCAGGTGCAAACCCAAAGTGCAGATCATTTGCCTATTCAAAACTACTGTGCTTCATACAACCACAACCCGCCACTTTCCGTGCTCTGAAGCAACCTAATACCCATGCTTTCCATTTTTTCCTTCTTGATTACAGCACTGTAACAGAGTACTCGCATTTCTACATACAAATGAACAAAGCAGAACAGAAACTAGTCCAGAGAGTCATTGATGAGGCATTCCTAGTGACTGACAAACTCATTATGGCATATACTCTTGCTCACTGCAGGACCTTCATCTCCCAAAGCAGCCCTCAACACATATGGTCTCAGTCAACTAAAGTGGAAAGGAAACAAACAGAAAAACAACACTGTAATTGTTTGTGTCTATAAATAATATTTTTAAAATTTGGGATTGAAATAATCTCTAGCTTTCCATACATAAGAAGGAGACTCTCATTCACAAAGTGACCCCTGACCTCCAGCACAGTGTCAAGTGTGTTTGAGCCATTCAGAATTTTGATTTGTTTTACAAATGTCAGACAAGCCGCTGTACATTCCCAGCATGGGCGCTCCCCAGATCCAAGTGTGAGAAAAACAAACCTCAAAAACAACATGCCCTGCCCATGTTACTATTGCTCATACCACACACACAGGGAGGAAGAAAAAAATCTAACCAAACTGGAAGAACAAAATATAAACAACAGTTGGGCAGCAAGGGAAAATCTTTCCATTTGTAATTATGCTCTGTATCCTCTGCCAAATTAAATTTCATCTCAACATAAACAGGCAGTGGTGAAAATAAACAAAATGTAACAGGTGCTACAGTAATGCAGTGGACATCCTGGCTGCCTCACAGGTCTGTGACAGTTGGTTTGAATCCCTGCTCATTTACTGGCTATGCATGTTTTCCTGCATCTGAATGGGAGTTTCAGGTACCGTAAGGTTTGCTCAAATTCCAGAAGTAGACTGGAAACTGTAAAATGTGTGGGCGTACATCTGCAGGACTCCTTTAGTAAAAGGACATCCTGTCTGGGGTCAGTGGCTGCTTTGCATCCAAAAGTGTAAGGGTAGTCTGCAGCCCCTGTGACACCGAAATGGACCAAGTGAGTTTGATAAAAATCAGTCCCGGGTTTTTTTTATTTCCTGTTTTACTTGAGGTGGTGCTGGGTTAGCTTCTGCATCATGCGGCTAAAGAATATTGAAGAATGAACGACAATACTATAGATTTCGGATTTTCCAGTTAAAAATTCATCAATAAGAAAGTAATGTTAATCTGGAAAATGAAGAGAAAAATTTGTAATTGAAAGGATGCACAAAATATAAAAAAGTATTTGGAATACAACTACACTTTGGAACACCTCCATTATTGAAATGTATGAGTGACGTAACATATGTAGTAGCAACACGTATTGGAAGAACAACCAGTCATCTAATCACTTTCAAGCCTTAAAATGACATAAATCTAACCTTTAGAACCAAAAAAAAAAACAATGTTTTTCATTGACATCTTGCCTGAAGAAGGGGCCTGAGTTGCCTCGAAAGCTTGCATATTGTAATCTTTTTAGTTAGCCAATAAAATGTGTCATTTTGCTTGGCTTTTCTCTACATTCATAATGGCTAACACGGTACAACACCCTAGGGTCAGTGCTTCCCAACCCGTGTGCCACGGCACCCTGGTATGCCGTGAGCACGGACTAAGGGTGTCGTTGCCAGGTGTCAGAACATAAAAAAAACTGATTTGAACTGATAATAATAATACCAGTTACACCTCAAGACTAAAGTCATGCTACCTGTGTGCTTTAATACAGTCCAGCGTGCATCCTATTTCAACTGCAGTCTGACGAATTAATAAATATTAGCTCTAATTTACTTACTTGCCACAGGGTAAGTGACGTTGCTTCCAGTTGTCTGTTTGGTTTTTTTTTTGCGCCGAAAATTGCCGACTGTAGTGAAAGTCGTAAACGTAAAAACAGCAGCAGCATCAACGACCTCAATGAAAATGATAATGCGGGGAGCAGTAAAGTTGCAAAAACGAAAACACGATACTATCAGGACAGTTACTTGAATTATGGGTTTACATTTGTTGACAAAAAAGGTATTCAGCACCTGCGATGTTTGTTGTGTGGTGATATCCTTGCAAATGAAGCCATGGTTCCAAGCAAATTGCAACGTTTTCATTTGAGACTGGTTTACTAGCAATTTATTTTTGTTACCTTTGTAAATGCAAAAATGTGTAGTTGGTACGCCTTATAAAAATAGGAATCTCATTCTACTCAACTGATGAGTTAAGATTAAATTGTTAATTTGAGTAGTTACATATCAGAGTGAAGGGGTGCCGTTAGCTGAAAAGATTTCACTAAAGGTGCCATGGTTTGGGAGAGGTTGGGAAGCACTGCCCTAGGTACTTCATTCTATCAACTAATTCATGTGGTAAAGATCTAAAAGCTGCAATGTATGCTAAACAGTAGAATATACTGCACATTCCACAAGCACTTATTATAATATGTACTTAACTACTGTTAGTGCACTATGTTTCAGTAAAGGTTTCCTTTTTCTTCCACCATCTGTTTATGTTTGCTCCTTTAGATTTATGGACCAACAGACTTTAAACGCCACTTAAAGCGGACGGTTTTACATTTTTCCTGTATGGGTATCTGTGCATGGGTGAACCCATGACCTGTCCAATTCCAACTCTTTCCTTTCATTTTATAGCCATGAAACACCTGTTGCTAAGAGGGATACCCTTTGGAGGAGGCTTCAAATTGGAACACTTGGAAATATGTCTTTAATTCAACTTGCAATGCCTTTATATTTTATTTATGGGGAAACCCAACCCTTGAACCAAAACAAACTGATAAATTAAGTTTCCCAGTATTGACACAGTACTTTGGGTTAACCAGAGGTTTATTTAGTAGAGGCACACTGCAGTTAAATGCTGATATGTTATCCCAGCTCTGCGGTTTGCATGCCCCTCCTGTGCCACATCTAGTTTTCATCCCAAATTCCCACATGCACATTAGTTTAACTACTGACTGTAAATTGGTAAAGAATAAGTGAATATATGGGTGTTAGTTTGTGTGCCCTGCAGTGGACTGGCACCCCATCCTAGGAGTGGCCCCACTTTGTGCCCAGTGCTGTTGGAACTGCTATCCCGTACTGGAATAAGAAGAAACTAGATGAATGGATATTTTAGATGAATTACTGTGTTACCACTTATTAATTGGTTAGTTTATTTTTCACTTTTTTTCTCAAAATTACACTGTCTCCTGAAAAAAAGTTGTTTGCAGCTATTTACTTCTGTAAATTTCTTGTAGGAAAAAAGATCTCAGGCAGTAGTCTGGATACTAAACTAGAATAATGTACAAAGTATTCAACACGTGGTACTTCCATTTATTTTTTATAAATAAGCAAAAAGCAGTAAACACCATATGAACTGAGAATAGTTTAAAGTATTACCTTTCAGAAATGATAGTTTTGAACTATGGGGCAAAACCACACATGCCATGCATACCTTTGAGTGCAGTGGCAGGCATTCTTCTGCAGTGTCCTTAAAGTTCCAAGTATCCAGCGACAGTTCCACTTCTCCCAAGAAGACATTTCTACCAAAACGGTCATAGTGCCACACCGATAACTGCAGGGTTCTCATTATTAGCTGACTTTGACTAATATTATACTGAAAAGAGAAAATAATGTGAACATCAATGCAAATAAAATATCAGTTAAAATAATTACACAACCTCTGTGTTATGAGCAATCTGATGTTAATTTGTTTCAACAAGAAGACTGGATCATGGGCTACAACTTACCACAATTTTGTCATGGTAAACAGGGTTAACAGTTTTGCTTCGGACAACAGTTTTTTTCTTGCTTTGGCGGGACTTTTCTGGTAACAGATAGGCCTTGACATATCTTGAATGTAAAAAAAAATAAAAATAAGCATTTATACTTCAATCAAAGTTACTGAAGCTGATATTCAAGGTATTCTCCTTTTAACAGACATGTAATCACTCAATTTCTATTGTTTTCCAGCTCTACATCCATCAGCTGCAGAACTCCACTCTCCTTAGTGTATGAAAATTCAACAAACTTATTTTTAATGCCTCACTTAGCAGTAAGTTCTGTCAGGACACTTAAGACAATGCTGCTGCTACTGCTTCTTTTTTTTTTTTTTAAACCACATACTAGTGTGTATGCCTTTGTCATTCATCTCTAGTCATTGCAGACATTTTTCACAGGTGATTCTCTGACTCTTACTAAACTACTCAAGCAGTTATTTCTGAATTCTGTTATTCTCAAGTGAATAGAAAGTGCAATTTTTGTTTCTAAGAGCACAGGTGAAAGCAGGTTATAATACACTGTATAGGGACAACTTGTTCATTGTTAACCATAAGCGAGTCTGTTAATTTTAAGTTGTCTATTTCTTTGTAAGTTTTATAGATAACAACATAAAGAGAGAATGCATTCCAGTGCACTCAATTGTCTTTGAGCAATACATCCTTTTCACTGATTTCACATTACAGGGTAATGAGTCCACACAAAAATGCAGAAGCAAAAAAAAAAGTTCTGTCAAGCAAGAAGCTTAGTAACATGGTAGGAAATTTATAATTCAAAATTTGGTTGCACAGAAAATACAACTTTCTCTGCCAGTGTAGAGGGTGGGTTGTGTGAGGTGCAAAGCAGAATCTTGTAATCAACCACTTGCTCCCTTTTTAAGCAATGCTTGAGTACCTGCTGTAAGATAATTCATTTTACTGAGTGAACTTTGCTTGCCCTGTCAGTACTATAACAACCTGAGCTGATAAATAGTACTCACGGATTGCAGCGTTTTTTTACTTCATCTGCATAAGCAAGGTTATGACATTCCTTTATGAAGATGCAGAGTGTCTGAGCATTCGTATCATAACTCATTGAAAACACAATCTCTCCAGTAACTTCCACATTACCATAGTCACCAGCCTCACTATAAATACTCATCATGCTTCCAAGCGTACCCTTGAGTAAATAAAAAAAGAAATTTGTGTATAAGTGACATTATTACAGTCATGTATATATTCTTACAAATAAAATGAACATACAAACATTTGCTGTGGACTTACAGATGATGCTCTACTATGAATACTGTTACTCCGTACTGCAGATTTACGGTGAATTTCAACCAAACTGTCAATATCTTCTTCTTCTTCATCCTGCACAAGACCAAAATTAAAAAACACACTTTTTAAAGGCACTTACTCTGTTTCCAAAAAATACTGTATAATATGCAGCACAGACAACCCAGTTTTTTTTTTTTTTTTGATAACACCAAGACACTTCACTCGCCTGTGCTCCAACTAGGAAAAAGAAAAATAAATAATTAAAAAGTAATGTAGCCAGTCATATCTCTCAAATGTAAGTCGCCGTGGATAAAGGCATCAGTCAAAATAACAATTAATGACAAACAATTAAATAACACAGCTTTCTATATTTGATGGCCATTTGATATTTTCAAAACAGACATTTGAGGATAAGCAGAACTATTTAGAAACCACAGCTTGCCTGGTGAAAGAGATATTAGAGACGGAGGAATACTTTAGAAAAGATGACACATTTTTAAATAGAGTTTCATAAAATGTACAGTATAGAAGACCATGAACAAATACGGTCTTGCTACCTTAGAACCAGGGTTTATTCCTTGGCTTGTACTGTTTTATTGTTGTTTTGTTAAAAGTTTAAGTTATTATTTTTCATGTTTTTATGTTTTATTTGTTGGTTTCCTTATTACTTTTTATTTATCTTCTTGCATTATTCCTCTGGTTATTCAAGTCTCCCAGAAAAAGGATTCAGCAGCGGTTCACTGAGTTTATATTGGAAATGCTTTTGTATGTTTTCATTTTTTGTTTGTTCTTGCTGGTTTTTGGATTTCCTTGCTTTCGGATTTGCGTATTTGGACTTATTTGCCTTGGTTTGCCTTTTTAGGCATATTCGTTTTGCTTTCTTGAGCATTTTGCTCCATTTTTCTATTTTTTGTTAAATTTTTCATTTATAAAGACAGAGTTTCTCATGGTGTCTCCCTTTTGTGAGGTATATTTTGATAGTTTGAACTTTAAATACCAGTATCTTCATTTTCTGGGTGTAGTCCGCAGTCCGGAGTATGCCCATAGTTGTTATTAGCTGGAGTGAACTGGACGGGACGGGGTTATCCTCTTCTGGGCTGGTCTGTAAAGTTCCTGTCCTGCTTTTATAGGTCTTTTAGATCACCTCACACAATTTTCATCATATTTGCAACTCCTATATACAACAGGTCTATATGTTATGGTGGTTAAGGAAAAGATAACACAGAACTGTAGTGAGTTACTCATAATCCATTTTAATTTTCCATTTCTCTTTTTGGATTTATTTCAAATATTGCTGCTGTTGCTAAACTTACATTTCAAGCCAAACTGCTCTTTGTTACAAGAAAAAAACTTCTTGTGCCTTTTGAGGACTATTCTGTTGTGCGCCATTTACAAAAGAAGAACTTTAAACTAAGACAGAAATATGCCAGAACAAATATAAATTGCAAGAGTGTTAAACCTCTGGACTATCATTTTCACGCAATTTGATATCTTTACAGATTTTTTTTTTTTCTGAAACCGGTTTCAGGCTATCAGTTCTCAAGATTTTTATGAAACTTAACACACTCATGCCAACTGAGTCAAATCCTGTAGCACTCACCAAATCCCTGTCAAGGCCAGGCATTGATTTGCTTCGGTCACCCATAGTGTTCTCTTCAATCTGTGGCACTTCTGAACGTAAATCAATCACTGACTTGGGTCTTGCATAGTCTGGAATGACAAAAAAATATATATATATATATTGTATGAAAAAAATGTTATTTGCTTGTCTTCTTTGACAATCATACGACTAAACATTCTTAAATATTTAAGAATACATAAAGTTCTTAAATATTCCAGACTTGAAGAATAAGCATCATATTAATCCAGTATATTCTTTGATCATTTGAAATTACAGAAAAAATATTAAACAACATTCTTCTACATTTATAAAATCTTTTTACAAACCAAGGATAATAGCTATACTCTAAACTGGAGGCATCTTGTTTCAATTGTTTTTCTCAGTTTTTAATTAAGGATAATCTCCCCATAACATATGCTACAGACACTGCCCTGAAAGCAATGTCTTCAAAACCAACCCCTACTTGGGCCTCTTGACTGGAATTTCAAAGAACTGCAAGGACAACTTGACTGTGTACCTTTTTTAAACAGTATCTTATATACAGCTAGACTAAAAATCACAACTCCGTACTAGTATAAGAGTCTAAAAGCAGAGTTACCTGCATTATCACATCTGGACATATAAAATGACCACTAGCCAGAAATTTCATTTAATTAACAAACTTTATTTTTAACCATTCAAAATCTACCTAATTTACTAGAGTATAACCAGACCATATTAGGCCTAAGGTAAAAATGAAATCTGCACACAATAAAGTTGGTTCTTAAGAAAAACAAGAAAAGAATAGTCTGAACCACCAATGTAAAGCATTTATCCACATTTGAAAAAGTAACAGAGAGCAGGGATTTAAAAAATAAAAATTTAAAGCTCATTGATTAGCATACAGTATTAGTAAAATGGACAGACTTCTATTTCTTAAACCTTAGATTTCTAACAAGCTACTACTTTGTGTCACAACTTTAAACATTCATCACACCAAGAAAAAGCTGAATTTGTCACTAAAATTAATTAAACATAACTGCAATGTTTCCCATTTTCCTTTTGTTATTATAATAGCTTTAAAATTTCCATTTTAAAAAGCCCTTTCAATGTTAGCAATGTTCACTTTTGTTATCTTAGGCTCAGCCAATAAGCACTTTTGAACATTGTATTGTGTGGCTGCTGACTTGACACACAATGCCTTAAACAATGAGGCATAATGAAAAATAAATATTAAAGAACATTTTTGCTATAACTTTAAAGTGGAAAAAGGAGGAGAAAAGTTCATCTGTGTATGGCACTCAATGACCATCTGGTCTTGCCCACAGCACTTAAATTGCATTGTATGCTGTGCTGCAAAGTATGAAGTCAGCTTCTATATGCCTAATTCAACATCCACCAGCTACATCATTTATTAAACTGCTATAAAAATCACATATTGATTAATCACTGCATCTGTGTGCTTGGGCAATCATCAGTAATCACTGACAGTCTGAACTATTCCATTTCACTTCCTTTTTGATATTGTCATTTTGTGTGTCTAGAAAATACTGTCAAGAGCTCCGTTTTCAAGGCTCTCATTAGTTAGAAGCTGCAGTTTTGTTTTTCCCAGCTTCTTTTCTGTAACTCTGCATAAGTCATGTGTGTTTCATGATTTCCAGATGCAACGTGACCAAAAATGTAAAAATATTAATGATGATAAACAAATGGACAAACATATGGCACAAATGTATATGTAGCACCCACAATATTTAACCTACATTTGAATTTACCCCAAAATATACTGATTTTAATATGAGAATGTTTGCCTAATTTGATAGCCTGACACCTCATTCAAACAAAGTGGGCATACACCTAACAAACGTGGGTCACTTAAATGTCAGTTTTCAAAGGATTTCCATATTTACTTTCTAGGCATCCCATATTTTAATAACTAATTTCCAGGAGGAGGACCATTATGTTGTACTTTCTTTGTTAACTTTGGGCAGGAGGAGGGGGAACTGAATTTCTTGACTTGCTTCTTTGTGTGCTACTGGAAACATTGTGCACTGAAGCATAAAACATTGTGTGTTCACAGAAAGAACAATGTTACAAGGCTGTAAGGCTGGAGCGAAAACATGCTACATAATGTACCTGCACAGCTGGAAATAACTTTACTGAATATTTGGTGAGAATGCAGACAATCCAAATATTATGTTGGTTGCTCACTACCACAAGGGCATTACTGTATTTGAGAAACTTTTTTTTTTTTTTTGCCACATTCTTATCAGAGTACCCTCAGATGATAAATTATCAATGTCAATACATTGAAAGTTTCATACCAGACAAAGCAATTGTTTTTGGATTTTTTGTAAATAATGTGTCATCTGCTGGTTCTTCACTTCTTTTCTTTGAAGGAGAATCCTGTGAGAAGCAGAAAGGAAAAAAAATAAGGAAAAATTAACCTTTTAAAATTATGAAATAACTATCATAAGAATTAAACCAGATATTTCCAACTGTGCTCATTGAATTGCCAATACACCGTCGTTAATGTTAGAAGACTACTGCTTTTGTTCACTTAAATTACAGGTGTTCTCACAGTTTCATCTCGGTAGCTTACTTCTGACTTTACAGCCTGATGAGATTTTGAAGTTGTAGTGGACATTGTGAAAGCTTCTGGGTTCAGATTCACGGGTATGCTTTGAGGCACAGCAGCATCTCCCAAAGAACCCCTCCTAAATAGTTGAGGGAAAAAGTAAGGAACTAGCTTCTTTTTGTTTGAAAGTATTTTATCAAACAATTAAAAGGATTCACTTGCCTCTTGAAGACCGGTGTGGATTGGTGGGACTCAGCTGACTCTGTATCACTCTTCTGTTGCTCTGCACCCTCAGAGTTCTCAAATAGTACACTGGAACAGTTTTTAAGTACAGTTTTATCACTCCTTAGCACATTTAATTAATAAAAAGTAGTCTCCTTTCCTTAAAAACGTACAAGTACTATTTGGTATGACAAGAGTAATTTAATTGAATTCAGGATTTAATTTTTCTCTCTTTTACAAAACTTAAGTGCTATTACAATGGCATATTTTTTTCTTTTGTTTTGTTAAAAAAATGCTGGTGACAGTGTTTGTATGCAGAGTGAAGATCGGGAAGTAAATTAACCTAATCTAATTGTATTTAATAATTTAAAATGAACAAGTGGAATATAATCATGAGGCACTTGAAAATTCCTAAACAGATATATTGTGCATTATATACATGATCTTTTTTTAAATAATTTATTAGCCATCACTGTTCACAGCTGCGAACAGCACAGTTTCAATAGCTTTTAAATACAAAGACTTAAATTACTGGCATCAAGATGTACAACAAAGAAAATGAGCTTCTTGTTCCAGAATACATTTAATTTAGGTTAAAATGAAATAAACAAATTGATAAAGTATTACCATCCTTTTCTTGGACAAATACTTTAAACAGATTATTTGTCTGCAAGCATTGGTTATTCAGCACTGCTGTTTATTTTTGCAAAGAATTAACTGAAGAACAAACACCTCCTGAGTATTTATTACATATTGAATTACTGACTGTTGTTTTTAGAGATATATTTGAAATTAATACACAAAATCTACTCCCAATTAACTATCCTTTACCAAAACTACTTAATCCATTTCACGGCTCTGGATGACAGAGAAAATCTCAGCAGCACTGGCCACAAGATGGGAACAAACTGTGGACTGGTTGCTAGTCCACTGATACTCACTCACTCATCCAAGGCCAAATCAGTGTTGCCAATTAACAATTCAGTGTCCCTTTACACGGACATAATTAATGAATGCATAAAAACAACATGTACAATAAATCTGTGAATATTACGCCTCATATTTTCAGACTCTTATTTATGTAAGCAAATTATACCAAGTAGAAAATGTCACATTTTACTCTGTATATCGTCTAGGTCATAATTTTACACCTGGAGATTCAGCTATATTTTATATACAATTAGATGGTGTGCAGCAAAAATTTACCTCTATATTTTACAGCTTCTTTTCTTCTCAAATCTTTTGTGCACAATTCTTATAATCTGCCATTAAGTGCTATTGGCCTTGAAGCAGTCCTTAACATTAGCAATGTGGTATCTTGTGAAACTGGATTGTGAGCTAGGTAATGGGCAGGGGGCAAAGAGTGCAAGGAAGAACAGAATTCTACATATTTGAGGCGTTCATTGGCAGAGTCTTAAAAATCTGTGCCTAGACTTACATTTTTTATTCATTTATATTTTTGACACATATTCAGATATTGTAAGTAAGCATGTGAAATTTGTAGATAACAACAGAACAGGACAGATAGTAGGTACTAAGGAAAGATATTTAAAAATAAGTTTAGAAAGGCTTGAACAATTCCCATAAAAAAGCAGTTTAATGTAGAGGAGCACTAAGTAGGAACACTAGCCATAAAATTGAGATTGGCAACAGGGAGCTACTAAAAATAATTTACGGTTGATATTGACAAAACATTCCCATCCTTATTTGAAAGTGCTTAAGCAATTCAAAAATCATATAAAATACCAGATTATTTTGTAAAACTGTTATATAAAAGGACATTATGATCAATCACTTTAATCCATCTGAAGTTCCATGTATAATTCTGATCAGCACCCTAGGAAATGGGCATAGCAGCAGAAGAAGCGGTGCTCAGTGAGGTGCATCTTTGGACTAATGACCAACATTGACAAGCAGTCAGGGTACTGGCTACTTTTGTATGTGTAACTGTATTCTGATTCAATGCTAACCATATTTTTGCTCAAGGATGTGGCTTAATAATTTATTTTTAATAATTAAGACAGATTTAGCATCTGTTAGTGGTCCCAATGAGAGGAAAAAAATGTTTCATAAATTTCTATGCTGTGGTGACTCACCATAAACTATAAAATATCTCTGCTTCTAAAACATAGAAAATGAAAGAACATCAGCAGAAAAAAAAAACACTTTACGTAGATTAATGTTTGTGTCTTACCTCTATCACCATATTACAGCCCATGAGCAGCATACACATTCCAAATGCTAAGGCCAAATTTAGACAATTTAATACGAGACCACAGATCTCGAGTCAGACTTCTACACCTATTCTGATTTGGGCATCAAGATATGATAATGTAATCCCGGCCCTTGGGTTGGAGGGGGTAACGACTTCTGCTGACTAAACAAGGTTAATATTCATATCTAATTCAGGTCCTCAAAATTGTAAAAAAACAAATTAGCAGAATGATTTCATTTGGTTTAATTAGATACTTGACAAAAGCAGTTGAAATTATTTAAGGTAATAAAGGGTAGGTCTTCATATAAAACATTGTATGGAAATGGATGAAACTACAAAGTAGTTGGAAAATAGATCTTGAGCCTTGCTTGAAATACTGGAAAGAAGAAGTGGAAAATAAAGTAATACTATCCTAGTCTGGACGCATGTCAGAAGTGATAGTTGCCAAACAAGTAGGAAGGCGAAAATGAGATTTGCAGTACTTCACCGTATCTGATAACCAGTTCTTGACAATGGGTAAAGACATAAAGTTTATATAGGTGGTCAAATTTCATCTTACTCATTGAAGTTGATGTAACAGACTTCTGATATAATTCTCATTTCATGTGCATGGGGAAAACAGATTTAAGAAGACATTAAAATGACGGATTAAAATAAAGATACCATCCAGATTTAGAAACAGTTTCAAGTGTAACTAAATATTAAGCTTATTAAATCTCTTTATGCCAGTTTTGTATTACAAAAGGAAATACTGTATTATCTTATAAAAACTGACTTGCATTTTTTTCATGCTTTGCACTTTAAATTACTGTTGCTAATAATGACTTACTTCTTTGTCTTGAGTGCACGATGCTTGGCCCTAGGACTAGATGAAGCAGACTGCTTGTTTTGTGCCTGTTGCTGCTGTTGTACTTCTGTCGTGGTCTCCCTCTTATTGGCTTTTAATGTATATAAACATATAAGAGTTAATTACAAGAAATGCTTTCTTCTGCAGCCACTAAAGGTGTACAACATTGCATAACCACTTTAGAATTTCCTGGAAAAAATACATCTTTGCATAGAATTTAGATTTCTAAATACTCTGAATGGATTAGTGCCTTGCCACCAATTCCTCTGAAGACAATCAGTTCATTAGAAAAAAATAATAATAAAATCATGTAATTATGAGATGGCAATATGATTTTAAACCATGCACACATAAATGTAATGTAACTATGTAATGTAAATACCTGCAGTGTTTCAGAATTACTCTGGAACTAGCTATTTAGTGGTATCTTACTGAAACAGTTATGAGGTTTGTATCTATGAAAAACTAACATTACATTAATTCATATTTAGCATTATAATACAACAAACTTACAGAAGATAAGCATTGTGCAGTAGTAGCATCAACATAGCCTGTAACAGATACAATGTACTGTATATGGGTTAGCACAATCTAAGCCCAGATTAAATACTGCAGTCTTGCTATATATTTTTGACTTATTAAAAATGATTTTCAGACCGTTCAAATGAAAATATGAAATGGTGAAATATAATGTAATAAACCTTTCCTTAATTGCAAAGTATCGTGGCATTTTGAGTGCATAAAATTCTTTTCAGATTTTAACCTTTAAAAAAAAAATCTTTCTTTATCATTTTTTTCATTAATAAGTCTGTAGCTGTGTTTCCATTGCAGTTATGCGCAAAACAGAAACAACACTTCTGAAAAGTCAACAAAATACAAATGTAAATTGTCTGTGTTTCCACGGAGTGATTTTATGCAAATAAAGTTTGTTTAATCACCTGAAATTAACAATGGCGACCAATATGATAGATGTTGGTTCTGTTATTTCAATTGCGTCTACAATCTCTGTGTTCATTTGGTGAGAGCAAGTGAATACAGTAAAGGGAAGGCAAATACCCTATATTTGGCAGAGGCCACATATTAGAGATTTCTTTGAAATTGCCCAGAGTGGTTTTACTGAGGAGCTGTGGGTACAAAATATTAGGATGTACAGCTCAGCATTCATGGAATTATTCAGCACAATAGGCCCTCGGGTCCTCTGCCATAGCATACATGAGGGAGCCTGTCCTGACTGAGAAGCGCATAGCCATCATGCTTGATAAACTGGCTACCCGTGCAGAGTACAGGGTTGTTGGTGAGACTTTTGATGTGAGCAAAACCACCATTCACAGGAGTGTATATGGGAATTGACTGGCCATATGCTCCAAACTAATGAGGCAATACAATACTTTACCTGCTGTGGAAGAGGTACAGCAGATTTTGGAGCTCAATTGTGAGGCACACAAAATACCTCAGGTGTATGAATGGTGCAATTGATGGCACACATATCCCTATTCGTTTACCAAGTGATGGGTATCGAGATTATGTTAACAGGAAAGGCTGGATATCTACTGTTCTGCAGATTAATGTTCAGGGACATTTGTGTTGGGTCCCCCGGTAGTTCTCATGATGCTGCTGTATTTGCCACATCACATTTGCACAGGTATTTGAAAATCCAATTTTTTTTATGTATGCATATGTATTATCTAATTTATCACATAAAATATTTTTTTTTATCAAATCACTATTTGTAATCCATTTGTGAATAATCATTTAAGAATATTAACACTTTACATTATGTCATATTCTCTAAAAACTAACCTGAAAAACCAGCTCAAACGAGCGTATAAACCTTTTGTGAATTTTCAGAGCTTTTTCGAAATTCACGTTTTCATTACTGTTTTGTTGTTATGCAATTCCAAATGCGCATTAAGAAGGTTAATGAAAACTTGGCTTGTGTACATAGAAATCCAAAACTAAAGTATTCATGGTCATAGAACTCCTTCAATTGCTCTTACTTATTAGCTAGCCCATGTGTGGTGACAAAACAAAAACCTTCTTTTAATACATACGTTGAGGTTTCCTTTTCAAAGACTTCCGCACAAGATCAAACCCAGAAGCATTAGTGAAACGATTTATTTGCTGATCGAAAAACCAGTCACCTGTGGCTTTCTTCAGGTCTCTGTGGAACAGTAAGACAAACTGCTAAGGCCTGCTAAGTCCATATTGCAAACATGGTTTCTACTACTTTTTCAGATTTCTGCAGAGAAAAGCCAAGCAAAATGACACCTTTTATTGGCTAACTAGAAAGATTACAATATGCAAGCTTTCGAGGCAACTCAGGCCCCTTCTTCAGGCAAGATGTTTACATCTTGCCTGAAGAAGGGGCCTGAGTTGCCTCGAAAGCTTGCATATTGTAATCTTTCTAGTTAGCCAATAAAAGGTGTCATTTTGCTTGGCTTTTCTCTACATTCATAATGGCTAACACGGTACAACACCCTAGTACTACAGATTTCTGCAGATAATTTCTGCTTAAGTGGAATTTTAAAACTTACAATAGCTAGAAAAGTACAGGCTGCATATTGAAGAGAATATACCTCTTTTGAAAGAACTTAATATCCTGCTAAGATCTGCACTATATTTTATTGTAAGAGACCATAAGCTCTGTGTTACACATATTAAAGTAAACTTTCACTGTAAGGCAAATTTTTTTAACAGGTCTCACATTCTGTAAATACTTCTCTTTACATTAAAACATATTAGAATAAAATAGACAAAAGTCAATACAGTGGATTCATCAACACTGAAATACTTACAACTCTTTCATACAAACAGTGCATTTCCAGGAACCTTTTGGGGTTGTCACACGACAGTTCTGGCACACTTGGTGGCTGCAGACTGGGCACTGACCAGCACCAAAGCTGAATGGCCCTAGTGCATTCTGACATCTGGCACAGGCTTTCTGGCTATAGTTTCTGCTCCCACGTTTGGCACCTTTCTTTCGGATATCTTGTAGTTCCATCTTCAGCTTTCTGCAATAAAGAAGCCAGTAAAGTATGATGTAATACAATGGGATAAAATAACCTAAACAAATGGTGGTTTGAGGTTAGCCTATCCTTTGGAGTCTTAAGAGTTAAAATGAATTTAGAATGGGAATAACTGGGACATTAAAGAAATTTCTGAAAGATTTTTTTGAACAATAAAAGCATATAGCTCACACACACTTTTGTTTATGATTTGCTTACATTTTACAATCCGCTGCAGTGTTAACATGGAAAAAAAAATATTTGGTTGAAATGAAGTATAGAGTTTGCCACATAATTTGCCATTAGATGTACATTTAAAAAAAAAAAACACAATACTTGGACTGATACATTATTAATATTGTGTGGCCTATCATTTTTTCAATGTATTGCTGCTATCCAATAAGTGATCGAAAGCTATATTTTTCATCAAGTGTACTACTTTAGATTTTCATCTTGGAGCATAATTTCTCTATCCACTTAGGGGATTCACTGTCTTCTGTTTGGAAAAGTACACACAATAAGGATGTGTTTTAACACTGAAAAGGAATTTTATTTCTTCATCTTTTGTTTGTATGTTGTCATTGAGTTAATGTGTATATTCACCTTGGTTTATGGACCAAGGAGAGAGCCATCAAGAAAGATATATTTATAGCTGCTAAAATACTACATTAAATATTTCTTCATTTAAGATTCTTTAGCTTATTAATAATTTGGCTTGTGTTGGAAAAATATTACATAGCATTGTGCCGTAGTACTGATCTTTAGATTATTATAACAGCAACAAGATCTGATTAGAAACTTAACAAATAAACACTTTTAGTCATAACTCTGATTAAAAGAAGTGACGTTTACTTATATAATTAGAGCACAGGAAAGCTAGGTAGCCTACTAGAAGCTTGTGATGGTATCTATCTGAACCCCTTTTATTTCACAACCACTTCCTTCATTATTATACTGTATCATAATGTGTCCACAATCACAAAAAGCAACACCAGTCTGGCCAACATTGTTATAACGCTGGATATTCCTTAACATGGAATTTTGTCATTTGCTGTCAATCATTACCTCTCACTTACATATTCATGTCCTTTCATAGAGAATGAAAACAGTATTAAAGTCACTTTTAGTTTGCGCTACAGTTTTAATGATATTTATAATATATTTATCATGAGGGGCCTTTTTACTGCAGCCATATCTTAAATTACCACATCTCAGCAGTGTCATACACAGAAAAGTTTCTTTCTGATGTAGAACTAAATTATGTTTTAATGGCTCTGGTCTAATGTGTATCTCTTATTCATACAGTTTGAACTAATTCGTGAATGCATAAAAAAGGAATGCTTTTTACAATGCATCATATATCACTTCAAAAAGTGGACGATGTAAACAATTACAGTGCTGTTATTGCTTGCAGCCTATATCATGAGGAACACTCATTGGTTGACCACAAAATGCAGTAAGTCGAACTATTTTGTTGTTTTTTTACCCCAAAACTGTGAATGATATAATAGAAAGTAATGCATGTCTGTTAAAAATAATGACCTCAAATAATTGACCTCAGTAGTAAAACCAGTCCTTACCGAATTCGCATTTCCTCCTTTTTACGTAACTCTTCATCTCGACGCAAAACCCCTAGGATCAGATCGTGCTCTTGGTCCGTAAGGAAGGCAAGGTTAATGAGCTCATGTCCCTGTGACATGCTATATTTAAGAAAGAAAGTAGGGCATTAGAAATTAAGCAAGTATAAGCACTATTCAAAATAAACAAAGTACTGTACATTAAAAATGTTTATGATCATTATTCCTGTAGCCACACACTGGCCTCTTTCCTAATGTAGGTTAAGTTTTCTCTCTCCTTTATGCAGAAAAATCTCCATAACCAGGCCTGACAGTAATATATTAAAAACAAAAAAGAAAAATGTACTTTTTTTAAATATAAGAAGTGTGCTTACTCCTACAATGATAACAAATTAAGGCAAGTTTATGTTTCATTGAATGGACCTTACCTGCCTCATGGGGACTGACTAAAATAACTCCTAGTCAGAAGTCTTTATGAAAAAAAAGAAACAAACAACTTTTGCTTATATCTCTTATCTTGAATGGTTCTTACCAAATCACCCATTTACCACATGAATCTTTATCTAATTTTACTTTCTATTTTTACATTATGTTAAAGACTACATTACCATTAATTATCACAGTTTTTCAGTACAGTTTTCAGTGGCTGTGCCAGTTTTATAGCATATATACCCCAATTTTTGAACCTGCCTTTTCTATTACAGGATCACTTCTAGCCAGAGATCAATGGGGCAGTATTGGAGGAAAGGCAGAAATTAACCCCAGTTAGGGGGAACCATTCCAAAGCAGGGAACACTCGCACTCAACTTATATTATACCAACTCATTTGAACATCTTTCAGATGTGGGAGGAAGCCACAGTATCTGGAGAAAACCTATGTAGACATAAATTCAGTGTGCAAACTTTACACAAAAGCAGCTGAGGCAAGAATCAAATGTAGCACCCCAAACTGGTAGGCAGCGAGTCCTATGTACTGCACTAATATACCACTACTGTTGATCTAAAGAAAGAGGGACACACAAATTTAACTTTTTGTTTCTAAACAAATGACAAATGGCTTAGAAAAGGACTATGTTTATATGATGTGTGTGGATATTCCATTGATAATGAAAGATGAAAATATTTTAAAATGTTAATGTCATTTTCTAAATGTTATAATAAACATAGTATACATATACACACATACACACACACACATTTTTATTACTGTATGTCAGTCACCTACAGTGCTGTGACAAAGTAAAGTTAACATTAGTAAACATGGAATGGTGTTCCTCATTTCACGGTTACCAGTACAAAAATAAGACCCAGTCCAGCATATAAAACTGAAAGACCACCCTTTGCATTTACTTGAAACAATAATAAGCAGCTCAAATATGTGTTTGGGTGGAACATTTCTGCCAGTCTGTAGTGATGTAAAATGAATAAAAGTGATGGGCCTTGGTTTGCTAGAGGTCATCTTGATGCAGTACAAGATTTATGGAACAGAGAAGTCTAAATTGGAAATAATTTTCTTATAATCTCAAATGGCATATTTCTTCTATTAAACCAAAAACCTACTTTGAAAGCAATAAACTCATACAAATTGTAAAGTATGCACTTCTGTGATGGAATTAGCCATAAAATACACAATATTTCACTTCAGAAAAGAAAAAAGATGCATTCAGTGATCAAACACTGTGGGTTGCTAGAATAACCACTGTACAATTAAACCAAAATCCCCACCTCTGATTCACTGTGTGACCTTGAGCATGTCATTTAACCAGAGAGTGCTCCAAAACCTAAAAAACTGAACGTGACTGAACTATAGCCTCATCTTGCAGGTCACCTTGGATAAAGGCATCAGCCAAACATACTGTAAAATGAATGCAATTAAAGATACTGTAGCTGAACTAGAGAAAAAGACCTTCCAACAGGATATTGATTTAAAACAAATGGGCAATTTAATAAATCATAACACTATAAAACATTTTCAGGCCCACTAAATGTGATTCATCGTGGCAGGATAACAGAGCCAATCTTGGACTGAAGGCAGAAACCAGCTCTAGAATGGTCTTCAGCAGGGATTACTTATACACAAATCCACAGTGACTCAAACTTTTTAAGGGACGCGAAAAGAAAACTGGAGTACCTGAAGAGAAACCCATGCAGACACAGGGACAATGTGCACACAGTAAATGGAACTAGACAAGACACTTGAAAATCAGGACATTGGATCCATGAGGCAGCACAAACTATTACACCAATGTACCATACTTAATCCAAAACAAAAAAAGAGAGACAAGAGTTCTGGAAAGATCAAATTAAAGACTAAAGTAAATCCAACTAAAATGCTGTGAAAAGACATGAGGCACAATGTAAATGTAAGAAACATAGCGCAATTAATGTAGTTCTGTAACATGAGGTGGGCAGAGTCCCGCTGCTAGACCGTTATCATAAATGTTTTTATAAAATTACACCTGTCAAAGCAAACAAGGTATTACTGCCCAGGGAAACACATTTCATCTTCACAGGAAGATGCATTTGTTTACATTTTTTTTGATAATAAAAAGGGGGAAAAAATACTACTTTTAAACCAACCTGGAAATTTGTGAAATGCCACGTCAAAGAAGAAAAAGAAAAAAAAAAAAAAAAGGACTTTGCAGTGGGTTTTCCTTCTCATTCAGTCACTACAGGCAACTGAAGTGTCAGTTCTAAAGGAATCTTGAACTAGTCGAGTCTTCAGTGCCATCTGATGAATCTCTGATTTTCATTTCTTGCTTGGGTACCTGTTTTCATATAGGAAATAAACAAAAATCCAGAAACAGCCATTAATTTGACTCTTTACAAAGTTACATGAAACAGCTCTTAGGTAAGAGGGAATGTCAAAGAAAATGACAAGCACTCATGACCTTGCCCCACATTATTACCTTTTGTATCTCTCTACCGAAACTCATTTTTTCTACATTTTGAAGGAAAAAATAAATACAAGTCAGCCTTGTATCCCTTTGTGGGTGTTGGCTAATGTTTGCCTTTAGAATTACTTCACAAATGTGAACTTTAAAAATCACTTCAAATAAATAGGACAGCACATTTCTTTGAAACTTTGAGCGGACTCGTGTCAGTTCTGGAATGAGCTGAAATATTAATATAGAATGAAATGACTTATAACTGGGAGTTTCTAAAATTAAGATTAAGCTAGACTAAAAGTTGAACACCCTCAGCACACAGCCTCTGTGCCAATACAGGCAGCTGGAATCAGATAAGCACAACTTGAAAACCAGCTGAAGATAAAAGAGTATT
This sequence comes from Erpetoichthys calabaricus, assembly GCF_900747795.2. Taxonomy (NCBI): domain Eukaryota; kingdom Metazoa; phylum Chordata; class Cladistia; order Polypteriformes; family Polypteridae; genus Erpetoichthys; species Erpetoichthys calabaricus. The sequence continues at coordinate 92,522,649 of NC_041405.2, read as the reverse complement.
TAAAACATATGCTGTACTTTAAGAGTCAAGATTTCCATTGCTTGATTTTGCAAATGCTTAATATATTAATCTGTTGACTTTAAGTTTTACCTGTCTATACAGTATTGTTACCAACACAAACTCCCTCATCAAGGTAAGTATGATTTTAAATGAAGCTGAGAAGCATAACAATAACACATTTTTCAAAGTCATTTAGGCTGATTCAAAGTTAAGTGGCAAATCATGTACTCTAAAATATTAAAAAAAAACATGAAAACACTGCAACAGAATCAATGAAACAGACCAATTCATTGCCTGTACTGAGTCTGCACATTCTCCTTGTGTTTGAGTTTTCCTCGTCATACTCCAGTTTGCCTGCCACATCCCAAAAGTAGGACAGTCCTAAACTGGCCTAGTGTGAATGACTGTGGACATGGGCATGAGTGCACACTGTAGCACGTAAACAGTTTACATCTTGCGATTCATACAGCATATAAACTGGATTAAGCAGGTCCAAAAATGGTAAAATGGATGCATTAAAAAATTGTAGAATATTTTCAAAACTACTGAATGTAAAAACAAGCGATATTATACTCACTAGTGAGACTGCATCTGTTAATCCTGTTAAAAATGCTACAAAAAGGCCATATTAGCACTACAAACTACCTTGAAAAAGAAGATGAGTAAGAGAAATGAACCTCTTTGGTCTTAACATGTGAGCACCTAATTAGGATTTAAAAAATTCTGAGAGACACCCATAAAGTTGTTCCAGTGGAGTTCTCTCAGCACTAAGTGCTTTAACCAAACATCTTGATTAGATATTAAAACATCTTAGCTGTCATCTAGTTAAACATGCTTTACAAACTAAATAGAACCCTCTGCACTGTACATTTATGCCATATAAATCTGTCTTCTTGTGGCACCCACCTCTCAGATAATTTCTATAAAATATCTATTAGAAATGTAGTACTAGGGTGTTGTACCGCGTTAGCCATTATGAAAGTAGTGCTGAGTTGCCTCGAAAGCTTGCATATTGTAATCTTTTTAGTTAGCCAATAAAAGGTGTTATTTTGCTTGATTTTTCACTATATTAGAAATGTGTAATGTGTATACATTTACTCATTCATACATTTGCTGAATCTGCTTAATCTAATTTCAACATCTTATGGAACTGATTTTTTGAAAACATACCAAATCAATGAACTATTAATCTTTTACATTTTTAAGACAATCAAATGATGAAAAATGTAAAGATTTAAAAATCCAGCTATTTCAAATCACACTAAGCACACATTATCTTGAATAGGGTTTTTTTTTTTTTTTTTTTTACACTTTTTTGATGGTCCATTTTTTATAGAAATTGAAGCTTAAATTGCATTAAGACCAGACATAAGCTGGTCTCTGCTGACACAGTTCTACCTTGTAGTTGTAGTAGCTGCCTAAAGCGCTCTTAATCTAAGTGACATTTTGAACTCTGCACAGTTTGCCAGAAATATCAACAAACAACAAGACTGCCATAGCAACGGAAATAAAATGTTTGTCAATGAATGTCAAGATTGAACAATCCAGTACTAATCATATAACAGACAAACTGCTTGTTATATAAGTAACTATAAAACAAAACATATATTCATACAAGGAGGCACTGTGACAAGGAAACCAACCATGTCCACTGCCCAGAATAGCCAGATTCTCTCTTTAACATGACAAAACGCAGATCAAGGGGACACACATTCCAAATGACACTTCGGCTAACTGCTACCTTAACACATACAGTGGATTTGCCAAAAATTAACCAGAAACTTGTAAATCAAAATCTAAAGTAACCAAAATCTTGACACATATCGTGGTGATTTGTATTCACATATTTGGTAGCACAATTAATGACCTTAAAGTAATGAGGAAACCTGGAACAAACTTAAGACATTCTCCTCCAAATGCAAACTTTCAACATACCGTAAATAAATCTGAGCAGTTTAACATTGTTGGAAAAATAATTTTCACTTTTGTCAGCATAGGTTTTTTTCTCTGGTTCTACCATATAAGTGCCTGTGAGTTCATGAATGAATGTGGTATTTGTGAGGACCCTGAACTGCATGAAGTATAAATGACAGATGGACAGGTGCAACCTTAACCATTAAAAACCTAGACGTAATAAAATGGGCTGGGTTACAAAACATTTTAACAGCAGATTTGAATGTGAGGTGAGTGAGTGCAAAATTTGTTCCAAGTGTTTTGACGGTCAAACAAGACCAACAGCGTTTGTAAATTTTATGCCGCTTCAGATTCCAACTTTTTATGAAATGTCATCACGGGAGATGAAACTTCTTTCTATGGTTATGATCCTGAGACCAAGGTTCCGAGTTCTCAATGGAAATTCCTCAGTTCTCCTTGTGTGAAAAAAGCATGCTAATCAAGATCCAACATCAAGGTGATGGAATTGTGCGAGCCGAGTTTGTACCCAGGAACACTACGGTGAACTATGAATATTATAAAGGCCTATTAGAGTACATAAAAAAATCATGTGCTTAGAAAACGACCTGAGAAATGGGCAAACGTTTTCATCCACCATCATGACAATGCTCCATGTCACACATTGCTTCTGGTACGTCAATTTCTGCCCAATAAAAACATTACAGTGTGTCCATCTTATTCACCTGATTGGTCACTGTGGAACCTCTGGCAATTCTCCAAAGTCAAAATGACCATGAAAGGTAAATGTTTTGAATCGATTCAAGACCACAACAGCACAACTAAAGACACTCATGAAAGAGAACTTCCAGAATTGCTTCAGAAAGTGGCAAGGGCGATGGGATAAGTGTGTTTGAAGTGAAGGGGAGTATTTTAAGGCAATGTGTCTTTTACTGTAATAATTTTTTTTAATTTAAATATTCACCATATTTTTTTTGATTACACCTCATCCACATAGATACTGAACTATTTGGAATTCAGACTCTGGAAATGTGAGCACTTCACCTCCATGCTACCCTATAATGTGCATTTTCTTAATATTGAATACATTAGATTATTAAAATAAAATCCAATAAAAACAACTTTGAACCATGAAATGGTGACATTTCAGTCCATTTATCCAGGTTTCTTCTTAACCTATTAATTTTTACCTTAAAAAAAATCAAGCCTGTACACTTTTTGGAGGTTTTTAAAAGAGATCCAATGCACAAGAACTTCTAGGTGTTTGGCATATGTTGTTTTTTATTCATCGACTTCTGCTGAAATTTTTCCCACAATGGTTAACATAAAAATATTTTGACTTCAGTTTTCCTGCCACCCTACGAGTATGCTAGTTTTTTTCATTGTTACGAGATGGTGCCACTTCTATTTTGGAGAGTTGAAATCTGACACTTGAGTTGTGCTCCTTTCTCTACAACATTCTCCAAAGCATTTGGTTATTTCAAAAACAATTTTATTATGTATTTTGTAATTGGATAGTAAAAAGGACAAAGGCATGCCTGTAACAATTTTAAAGCCGAGTTCAAGATAATTTAATATAACTATAAAGACATAAATTGCAACTTACTTTCAAAAAACTGGCCACAGTTTACTACAACTAACATTTAAGTTAAAAATATGTAACATTTTTAAGGTAATCTCTGGCTATTCATTCCTTGAATCTGTTTAATTCAATTTGAATCTGTTTAATTCAGCACTTGAGCCTGACTGGAGCCTAATGTTTAGAGGTTGGCAGGAATCATTCATAGCTGGCCAATCTACAGTTGCCAACTAGGTTAAACTTCATGTTTTCTAGATGTGGTTTTTCAATAAGGTTTGAAAATTGATGTATGGATTAATTTTGTTACTATTGAGAACAAGAACATGGCTACTGCTTGCACATTCTCCAAATACAATATTTTCCATTACTCACACATATATGAGTTAGGTTAAATGGGATTAAAAACTAAACATTTAGGAGTGTACCCTGTGATAAAACTTGCACCCCACCCAGAGTTGGTTTTTACTCTGAAAATGATGGGATAGAATCACAAACATAAGACTGAATAAAGTGTGTACAGAAAGTGGATGAATGGACAGACAAATAAGCTTCCATTAAATACTGACTCCTCTACAGATTAAACTAAAAAGTATCATTAAAAGTAAATTTAGAAAGAAGAATGGACAGAATTATTGTTTACTTAGTATTAGTGTACAGTATATTCAATCCATTTTACAAATGTTAAGTGATAAATTTATTATAAGATGTAATACACACGCCTGAGATCAGTTTTTGCAGTGAATATGCTGTATTAACCGGTAACTTTTTCCACATATTTTCCTGTAAATTTGCAGTGCAGCTGGCTTAGACAAACATTTTCTTCCCAGCACCTTATAATGCTTTGTGAGGACACTGTGACATCACAAAGCTGTAGCAGCCAATGTGCAGAACTTTCATGCATACTATAAGATTGTTGCTGAGCTGCTTTGGACATGTGTGTATACAGTATATCTATGTTCCACACTATGTGTAAAGAAAAAAAAATAAAAAAAAATAAAAATACTTGCAGTATTTTCATTTGTGGGGTTCATTTCCTGACCATAATGAGAATATTCTGAGAATTGCTACTACATATATAACACTGATCCTTGGCAGTGCTAATTCACATGCATAATTAGCCACGCGTTGGACCAATACAAGCCCTAAAAGAGCCCTCCCCCTCCCATAAAAGAAAACACGTGTGACCCTTTGAAGAAATAATAGCAACAAAATATTTATTACAGTTTACTTCTGTCATTTTCATGGAAGAAGAAAAAAGTACAAAACATTTGCACAGAGATGGTAACAAAAGACCTTCCAGTTGCACCCATTTCCTTAACTTCAAACAAAGGAACTAGCCAGTCTCATGCCACTGCTTAGATGCACTAATGTATGCCCCAAGACTGGAACTCTTTGAGCACAATATATATATTTTTTTACTTATGCCATTTGTTTAATTTTGCTTGTGGCTATTGTTCCATTAGGGTCTGTTGTTTGAAGCATGGTGGTGCTGTGGTTGGCACTGCTGCCTCACAGCTCAGATCACATTTTTGGCAACAATAATTAGTCCAGCACGGTTGGTACATGCTTACCTAGCCCAAAGGGACAATTAAAACACCACTCCACCATTATAAGCCATTCAAAACTAGTTCTGTTCCTCCTTCCCCAGTGACTTTAATGCATTTCACGGAGTTCTCACAGAAGTCACAGCAAAACAAACTCCAATGGGTTCTCTCATCACTAATGAGCAGAAATCACAAGCAAATATAAAAATCCCAACTTCAAGTGTCGCCACACAGTAAATTAGAACCATTAAAAGATTAAATTAGCAACAATGAAAATGCTCCTGTTTTACAACAGAGATCACTGATCCAGCAGCCAATACTGCATTGTGAGTGGAATTCACACATTCTCCCTAAGCCTTCTTTTCTTAAAGACTACCTGCTCCATATCCAAGATAACTAATATAAATTGTGGGCTGTTAGCATATGCACAAGTGGACCTTGTGATTATCTGACTTTCAGTTCAGAGATGGTTCCTATCTTGTGCCAGATATAGCCACAGGATAGGTTCTAGGACTACCACCCTCCAATGACTGATGAGCAAAGTTTTATTTTTATTTGGTTTCATAACTTTGCATTTTCCATTCCTACTAGATGGATTCTTGAAGCAAAATGCACTACAGCACACACACACACATACAGTGCATCCGGAAAGTATTCACAGCGCATCACTTTTTCCACATTTTGTTATGTTACAGCCTTATTCCAAAATGGATTAAATTCATTTTTTTCCTCAGAATTCTACACAAAACACCCCATAATGACAACGTGAAAAAAATGTTTACTTGAGGTTTTTGCAAATTTATTAAAAATAAAAACACTGAGAAATCACATGTACATAAGTATTCACAGCCTTTGCTTTGTGTGTAGAATTCTGAGGAAAAAAAATGAATTTAATCCATTTTGGAATAAGGCTGTAACATAACAAAATGTGGAAAAAGTGATGCGCTGTGAATACTTTCTGGATGCACTGTATACAGTATTATACAGTATATTATAGATGGCTGGGGCCCTTGCCCGGTTAGGACATCTCTGCTATGGAGGAACCACAGGAGCCAGTGTGGACAGAACACTACCTCCCCCGAAACACTAGATGGCAGCCACCCTGGCTCGCAGCTGTACCTCGGACTCCCACAGGGCTTCATGGGAGATGGAGTCCGATACAGCCTTGTTGGGATCTGGGGGTGCTGCAGCTGTTACTGAGCCTGTGTGGGCAGTTCTTCCACCACACCCAGGACTGTGTTGTGGGCTCGTGGGGACAGGGATGACGCCCCACACAAGTGAAGAAAAAAAAATAAAAAACATCTTTGTCTTTAGAAGTGTGCCTCTAGTGTGTGTCTGTGTCGGGTTGCGTGGCTGGCATGCCCCCCCGAGTTGTTAATATATCTATCCTCACGCATATTTTGTGCGGTCATGAACTTATCAAGAAATCACAACCAAATACACAGATTTTTAGGAAAAGACTGAAGAGGGAAAAAGGGAAAGCAGTGGGATCCGGTGGATTGTGCTGAGTAAACAGGTGGCTTCTGCTAATTTACTCAATTTATTCACAAACAGAACGTTTCTAACATTCTTTCAAAGAAGAGAGCTTTTTCTATACCTTTGATGACAATTTTAAAACATTGCATACTGATGTGCTGCGTTTAAGAGAACTGTCAGGGTTACACAGATACAATGTTATCTGTTGATAAGATCACATTAGAAAATCCTGTGGGCCGCAGTGTTGAAAAGAGATAAATCTGAATATCTTAGTAAAAACGAACTGCCTTCCATTGTACTATAAATTCTTGTTCTAAAGTTCAAAATCAAGAATTACCACATTCCTGGATCTTTAAACAGGAAGACATTACAGACTTTCAGCTAAAATTCAGTATTGTTTTGCATAGCAGGTTTTACTAGGAAGTGATTCATCATCACTTTTTATTATTGTATTGTTAATCTTTCGAGTAGCACATCTCAATCTTCTGTTAAGATGTGCAGCCAGAGAGGGACTCATTTTAGAAGAACAGATCACTTCACAGACATATAGGGTATAACCAGTTCTCTAGCAAACTGCCCAAGCAGAGGAAGTGAGATTCTCCCCACAAAGATAAAGGTTTTATTTTTAATTCGGAGGCAGATCATGAAGAGAGGCACAAATATGTGGCAACAATGAATATTACACTGGAAATCTTTCATTTGTTAACTTCCCAATGGAACATGTTTTTCAAAATGGCTCAAGACCAACATTGTAAACTAAAGTGCTATTTTATTCATGTTCTTTCAATCAGCAATAAACACATATTTTGAAAGACACAGCAGTAAGTGCTGGCACTGGACAGATTCAGCATCCTGGGTTCAAATCCTACATCCAGATGTTGACTGTGTGGGGTATGCATGCTCTCCCCATTTCCATTTGGGTTTCCCCCCTACATCTCCAATGACATGTACATTAGAGTAAATGGCAATTCCAAATTGATCCTGTGTGGGTATGTGCATCTGTGAGCTTTATGGTTGGCTCCTTCCTTGTGTCCTGTACTGATGGTATATGCTTTGGGTCTCCATGGCCCTGATCTAGATTAAGCAGGCTTAAGAATACAGTATTATTTTATGTTAAATGCTATTAAAATTAAATTTAAACTAAATTAAGTGTTTAATGGGATAAAAACTCATTTTAAAATGCAATACCAGATGAAAACTAAGATAGAACAGGTATTTACTTTTTAGCACATGTATCCATAGGGATGCTAGTTCCTACCAATCTTTATGTGTACTGCATAGTAGCAAAAAGACACAAGAAAAGGGAGAATATAGTGGGACAAGGGAAAGCACTGCTGTCTTACAGATCCAATAACGGAGTTTGAATTCTGTAGTCATTGTCTACATATTCTTCCCTTGCCTGTGTAGCTCTGTACTATTAATTTTATTGATCTGCCCCAATATTCATAATACAATGTGGCTAATTTTATATTGTGGATGTTATTGTTAAAAATCCTGCATCCCAGTGACAAAGAATTAAAAATAAATAAATAAACCCACATGATAACTTGCTTGGTCATATGCATCCCAAGTATCTGCAGCTAAAATCAAAGACAAACTAGTGTATTGGTATTCGTACTTAGTTCTCTCAGGAGTAAAAATATCCAATAAATAAGCCACATCATTTTCTGGTTACTGATAAAAAACGAGACAGCTTTACAGCTAATGTTGCCCTGCATCAACACCATATTCTATCAATTAAGAATCCATTGAAATACTGCCTGAAATTTGAGATGTATTCTCATGGTTCTATAGTTGGGCCAGAGGTCCTTAGTATCTACATGTTTGTTTCAAGTGGCACTCTTGACACCCATGTAAAAATGTTTACTTAAAGGACCAACCAGATCAAATCTACCAAAATACAATACTGCACCCATTTGCCATGGTAACAAAATGGGGATATAACATGGTCGGACAATGTTACTCTTTTGAAGATCAAATCTCTCTATTATAAAAAAAAAAAATCCTGGAAAGCAAAAGCAAGGCTACGATACGTGATCTTCTCGGAAGTTCTCAGAAGACATTTAAAAGACCCGCGAGACAAAAGAGATTTGCCACGGAGCTCTCACGGGGACCGTAAACATGAGACTTGGTGCCAAGAGATTGTCCCAGGGCCGTCTCGCAGGGACGTGGAACTTGAGATACTTGCAAGACACGCCCTACTTACAAAAGATATCATATAAGAGCTCACCCATCAAAAAACACTCAGTCGTGTAATACAAACAGATCATGTGCTCTAAGCACATATAAAGCGTATAAGGACAATACGAAGAATAGAGACCCAAAGGCGTTGGAGAGAAAAAAAGGCAGATAAGAGATTATGAAAGCAGTGGAATTAGAAAGGCTCAAACAAACGATGGCGCGATACACATGCAGAGAAAGGTACAGAATATGAAAGCAGTAAAATTCGAAAGTATTGTACCGTCCCATCCAGGTTGAGGGCTTTTTGGTTTTAAGTGACTGATAGGTCCGATTGAGGGAGGGTGGAGTACAGCACGGAAGACTGATAGCGGGGTATTGATTGATGCGGTAAGGGGGGGCATTGGAGAGGGTGCTAGAAAGTTGTGTTTGGGGTTAGGAAGTCGGCGATTGTTCAAGTAAAACTTTTGTGACACTTTATCATGTCAGTTGCTACAGTATCAAAGAAAAGATAGAAAAGATCGCAATACCGAAAACAAAAGGTGATTAATCATCAGAACCAGGTGTAACTGAAAAAATAGCAGGACAAATCGAGGTTAGAAATAAAAGGCAAAGAGTAAACAACAAAGTCTTTTCGCATTCACATCATTCAATGCATAAAACGTGGATTTACACAATAATGGACCATACGCTATGAGAATCTGTGGTCCCAGAACAGTTAAAGCAACGACAAGTTAAAATTCAAAGAATACACAGTTCGGTCAGGTGTATATTGATGATCATGGAGAAGCGATGCAAATTTTAACAGGCAAAAAGAAAGGTAATGTATATATTCCGCGTATAACATTACACAACAAAGGAGATCGTGATATGCCATTCGTATTAAAATGATTACAGTTTACCGTGAGAATAGCGTTTGCTATGACAATCAATAAATCACAGGGACATACATTAGAAAAAGTCAGATTATTTATTAGAGAAACAGAAACAATATTCACTCACGGGCAGTTATACGTTGCGTTGTCACAATGTGTCTCCAAAAAATATTGTTTTTAATGAAGCTTTAAAGTAAAAGTGCAAATAATGAAATTGAAATAATTCCAAAGAAAAAAAAATTTTAAATTGTATATCCGATTAACCAAACACAGGGGTTGGCGAGCAAAGCGAGCAGGGGGCGAAGCTCCCTTGTTTTCATTATGAAAAAAATGTAATCTCACATTAGCTGAGGCTTGAGACCACTCTGATCTGTCACTGAGTGAAACAATGTGATGACATGTGCATGGTGATAGCTACAGGCATACTGTAAATCAAGGCAAAACTCCTAAGCCTTTAAAGTCTGTTGGCAGTGCCAGCATTGCATCACTGGATAAGAGACATCTATCCATCATTCCAGTTTATCCAGAGTAGTGTCACAGAGAAGCTGGAGCCTATCCCAGCAAACATCAATCACAAGGCAGGAGCAATCCCTGGACAGGACGCCAGCCCATCACAGGGTGAGTACACATACACACACGCCACTTAGCATCACCAATCCACTGAAGTACTTTATTTTCATACAGTGTAATATACATTGGAATTTCTGGATTGGTTACAATAATGTGTTATAAGCTACCTCTATTGGTTTTGATTGATGTAACATTAACAGGACACAAAGAAGAATTTGGGATGATGTTAGTACACTGAATGCTAACTCAAAGCAACCTAATCCAACTTAATGGTCTAATGTTATACTCATAAACTGATAACACTCAGCTCAACATGGAAAACAAAAATCACCCCTGCTTTTACAGCAGCCATAATCAGGCTTACCACTCATTTCAAAAAACATCATTTATGAATGCTAACTTTCTTCAACTAACAGATATTAAAGACAGATGAGGTTTAGTGCTGAATCGTCAATAGAACTGAAGAAGGTCAACTCCTGTCTTCCTCTCCTCCATGTCAAAAAACTGGTGTTGCACTTAACAGTTATCTGAATTGGGAGTCTCACATACAGTCAAGACTCCATACTAAGGCTAAAGTAACAATGCCAGAGTCTGGCTTGAGCTCTCCTTGTCTAACACTGAAGTCAGCCGCACATTTATCACCATGTCTGGAGTACAGCAGTTATTTCACTAGTGGCCCTCCTCCAAGACAGCTGCTAGGATCTGCACTTTAACCTAACACTGTGGGAGAACTTCATCTCACTTGTCTCAACTACACCATTTTCCTGTCTAATTCAGGATTCTTTAATAAAACTCTATTAACATACTAAGCAATTATTAATAATAATCTACAATAGCCATCCATATTCCTTACAAAATCAACCTATGAGATCAACTGACACTGGCTTTACAGCCTTCCCAAAATTTTGCAACAAAACATAAACTGGATGTTTTTTTGCTTGTTACCCTATATAACCATCTACCTACTGTAGATTTGTGGAAGGTTCCATCAGTTGTAACACAAATTAATGCTGAAGTCCACTCTCCCTGAGGTACTTGTCTATTTACATGCAGAAAAGGTATATGATGAACCGGAACTGGACTCCTTACTTTTTATGCTTCACAAATTCAAATTTGGTATCCAGTCAACCATTATATTTAGGAATCAGTTTGATGATATTTTGCATAGGCACTAAATAAACAAGTCAAACTCCAGCTACTTCTGCTAACATTATGCTTGGCTAACTCAGAGGGGAGGCCCTTTGTCCACATTTTACTTTGTAAAAGGGAGTGGTGATCACGTTGTAAAGCACACATGCTACCTGCCTCAAAGGCAGTACTATTTAGAAAACACCATCTGCCACTGTTTTTTTTTTGATATTGCATTTAGAATTTCAATGTCATGGACTAATATTCAATGGTATGTGCAATTCAAAGCCATCGCTACCTATATGTCTTCCACAAAGATTATTCACTTTATCATTGTTTTAGTAACTAGTATGGTATTGTATCTTCTAAAGATCTGTATAAGCTTTCTAGGATGAAAAAGTACATTTTAGCAAGGAATTACAATGCGTTCTCTGGCATATATTTTGTATTTTGATGTGACTGTTACAACAGCCTCTTAGCTTTGCACCAAGCACACTAGGCAGAATTCTATACTTACATCATTACTATATACTATATACACACACACACACACACACATTTAAAGACCGCAGTTAAAATCATATTTTCTTTTATTTGGAATTAGAAACAACTTTACTGCTTCAGAGATCTAAGATGAGGAATTTAGACATTACCAAAACTGAAACCTTGCAAATTAATGATAATCAGTTGATCTACATGATTCTGGAGAAAGTCACATTTTATCCCAGACTACACTGTCAAGACATAGAACTGAAAAAGAATCCAATGTCACTTCCTCTTTGCATACTGCTTTAGGTACATTTCAACATGCAGCAAGTTAAATCAAACATTCACTACTTCAGTTCACTAAAAATTTGATTTTAGTGTAGACAATGGTTGAACTCACATTCCTTACTGACTATTACAGCACTGAAAATAGACCAACACTGACATATTTCTACTAGAACTTCTATAACAGTTACAGAATTGAGAGACTACAAATCTTTTAAATGGATTACACATTGGCATTGTTTGAACACTCCCCTAATCAGTATTAAAGATATTTGCGTTTTAGAACCATTCTTCCAGCATCAGCTCTTTACACTGTTCTATACAATGCATTACTGGCTCATTGAATTCTTATATTTGTATACTGCACTAATCTGTTTTTCACAGGCCTCATCCTATGTGTCCGCCAATTCTTCATTGTTGCTAAGACCTGTACTGCTTTTAACTTTTTTTTTTTTTTATGTACTTAAACAGACGTTTCAGTTTAATAATTTATTGTAGTCTTATGTGTGCCTTAAAATACCTTGCTATAGTGTACAAAAAAAAAAAAAAAAGACGACTGATACTGGGTGATCCAAGCAGTCACTAACTAAGCACTTAACAAAATGTTTGCTCTATGTGTCGACCATCCTCCCCCAGGAGTCTGCTCCCCTCTGAGGGTGTTCAGCATGCTGGAGTTCTTCTTTCCCTTCTACTCTGTTGCCACCAAACTTTTATTATGCTTTATAACATAGACATTCTTTGACATAATTAGCCCAGTTCAGTTTAATGTTAAGTCAGGTGCCTGTCCAAGTAGCACTGGGCACAAAGCAGAAAACACCTCTGGACAGGCTCCAGTCCACTGTAGGGCTCATACCCTGACCTCTAGTTAAGGTAATATGCAGGTCTTTGGGGATATGGGAGGAAGACAATAGTACTTGGGGAAAAATCCACAAAGGTAGATTGGTGAATCTGTCAGGCAGCAGTACTAACCACTTTGCCACTGATATTCTAACCAGCAATCCAATTCAGATGGTGGAAGGACAAAGTCATATCAAAAATAAAACTTAACACCCGGTTTCTTATAGGTGACACAAACAGGAGATGCACCAGATACCTCTAAACAACTGGAGTAAAAATGTAACTGAAGATCAGTAAAATTCAAATGAACAAGCTAAACTGAAAAACAAAATCAAGGATATTTAGCAATCCGCCCTAAGGCAAACTGAATGTAAGGCAAAGCACAGCACAGTGGCTAACCTGTTAGGTCATGCTCCAAAAAAATTAAAGATGATAATCATGGCAAACTTTGGCTAAACCAAACAAATACAGGTGAAATGAGCTTTGCCTCATGGGAGAAATCACTGATACAACTTGATAAACTACTACATTACAGCTGGTAATCATCTTAGCAGTCTATCTGGATTTTGAGTGGGAACCATGTAAAAAGCACATACAGACAATCAATCCAGGGACCAAACTAGTGATGATATGTTACAGTACATACGGAAAGTATTCACAGCGCATCACTTTTTCCACATTTTGTTATGTTACAGCCTTATTCCAAAATGGATTAAATTCATTTTTTTCCTCAGAATTCTACACACAACACCCCATAATGACAACGTGAAAAAACTTTACTTGAGGTTTTTGCAAATTTATTAAAAATAAAAAAATGGAGAAATCACATGTACATACGTAATCACAGCCTTTGCTCAATACTTTGTCGATGCACCTTTGGCAGCAATTACAGCCTCAAGTCTTTTTGAATATGATGCCACAAGCTTGGCACACCTATCCTTGGCCAGTTTCACCCATTCCTCTTTGCAGCACCTCTCAAGCTCCATTAGGTTGGATGGGAAGCGTCGGTGCACAGCCATTTTAAGATCTCTCCAGAGATGTTCAATTGGATTCAAGTCTGGGCTCTGGCTGGGCCACTCAAGGACATTCAGAGAGTTGTCGTGAAGCCACTCCTTTGATATCTTGGCTGTGTGCTTATCGTCGTTGTCCTGCTGAAACATGAACTGTCGCCCCAGTCTGACGTCAAGAGCGCTCTGGAGCAGGTTTTCATCCAGGATGTCTCTGTACATTGCTGCAGTCATCTTTCCCTTTATCCTGACTAGTCTTCCAGTCCCTGCCACCATGCTCCACTGTAGGGATGGTATTGGCCTGGTGATGAGCGGTGCCTGGTTTCCTCCAAACGTGACGCCTGGCATTCACACCAAAGAGTTCAATCTTTCTCTCATCAAACCAGAGAATTTTCTCTCTCATGGTCTGAGAGTCCTTCAGGTGCCTTTTGGCAAACTCCAGGCGGGCTGCCATGTGCCTTTTACTAAGGAGTGGCTTCTGTCTGGCCACTCTACCATACAGGCCTGATTGGTGGATTGCTACAGAGATGGTTGTCCTTCTTGAAGGTTCTCCTCTCTCCACAGAGGACCTCTGGAGCTCTGACAGAGTGACCATCGGGTTCTTGGTCACCTCCCTGACTAAGGCCCTTCTCCCCTGATCGCTCAGTTTAGATGGCCGGCCAGCTGGAGGTGGACTCCAATTAAGCTGCAGAAACATCTCCAGGATGATCAGGGGAAAAAGGATGCACCCGAGCTCAATTTTGAGCTTCATGGCAAAGGCTGTGAATACTTATGTACATGTGCTTTCTCAATTTTTTTTGTTTTTAATAAATTTGCAAAAATCTCAAGTAAACTTTTTTCACGTTGTAATTATGGGGTGTTGTGTGTAGAATTCTGAGGAAAAAAATGAATTTATTCCATTTTGGAATAAGGCTGTAAAAAAAACAAAATGTGGAAAAAGTGATGCGCTGTGAATACTTTCCGGATGCACTGTATGTGCTGTCACTAAAAAATAACAGACCCTGATTAACACATTCTAAAACAAACTTAAGACTGTTTGCTTTAGCAAATGCCTATTTTATATCTTAATACAGATTTAACTGTATAGATCAGATTTGCTAGCATATTATCTGATAGTTTTGCCACTTTCATAGCCTGTCCACATTGGACTCTACACATCTGTGTATCCTGACTGAGCCCTGTATTTCAATATTAAAACACCAAAAAGTAACTGATTTTATGGAAATCATTTGAGAAAAATATAATCATAATGTTGATTTCCAAAAAATGTTTCTTTCATAACAGGTGGGCTTCTTCAATATTTTCAGACAGTTGACAACATTAGAATTTACTTAGAAGTAAATCAGAATATAATTAGCCACATGCAGTCACCTCTTGTTCATTTGTATTTCTGAGATAGAGAAAGCTGGGCAAGTACAGTTGCCTGGCCTGTTTCTAATGAGCCACTGAAATAAAATTTTTATATATGTTATTTATGTCTTGCATCATGGATTGCCATTCTGCTTCTTATATTTACTGGCAAGTATTTACAAGAGCAAAAGCATTAAACACTAGAAAACAACTTTGAAAATGGGCAGATTGCATCTGCCTGGGAGCATGGAATATAGACTAAGGAGGTAACTGGTTCAGCCTTAGCGTGTCAGTGCTCCAACTGTATACTGTTCCCCCTACCCCTGTGTAAGTTGTTGGAAAATAATGTACTCAGTGAGTGTCTTCACTGTGAGAGATGTTAAATTAACATGCTACTTGTAACTTGATTTTTGTTTAGTTAAACAAAATGAGGAACTAAAAAAAATGAACTGACTACAAATAAGAGCAAAGAACAGGAGCAAAAGTTAGGAGAAATAACTCCTTTTCCACCTGTCTAAAAGCTCCATGATCTGATTTTACTTTACCATTTGATTAATATTTGATCAAACTGTATTTTAGCTTGTAACATTTACAAAATCATTAACAGTTTCACCAGTTTTTTATGTGCTATATACAGTTACTATCAAGTACATTTATCATAGACCATGCAGCTAAGGTAGCATGTTGGTTACTTACTGCCGTCTTATGGCTCTAGAGACATTGGTTCATCACTTAATATTATGCCTGTGTCTGTGTGTGCTTCTTCCCCCCATCCCAAAATAGTACATGAAAGAGAATTTGGCAGCTGCCATCATAGAACATTGGATAGATCTACAATAGACTGGAATTTTCTCCTGAAATGGTTCCTCTCTTGTGATAATTATTACTGTTATGAAGGATTCTGAAACGGGATAGATGGAATACATCACATGCAAAAGGGTGCAATTAATGATGCCTTTTGTATGATATTTTAGACTTGAATCTTGTAAATTCTTAAGCATCTTTTAGGTACACTGAAGAAAGGGTAAATGGCAGGTTGTTACATTTACAAGAATGTATTTACTTTATACTACATGTATTGTTTATGTTCCACTTTTGAACATAACTCGATCATGTTTAGTTTATTGAATCTTGTGGGATGTGTAATATACTAATTTCAGTTATTTAGGTAGAAGTCAAAATAGTTATATTTAGTCCTCACCAGAAATTAATATGCACCAAGCGGCTCTATCATCAGCAGAGGTTGGATAACTTGGCAGTAAAGTCATGTGACTTTCAAAGAAGCAACAGGTTGTTCGTTTGAGTTATTGTCGCTAGTTAAGAGCAAAAGGTTAGTGAAATAAAAGTTAAAAAGATAAAAACACACACACGCGCACACAATGAGAAATATTCAGATATTCATTTAAAATACATAATCACACAGACTAACGTTACTCTGTTTTGCATTTTTTCTTGTATTCTCTTTTAATGTTTTATCAAGGCCGGCATGGTGGCACAGTGGTAGCGCTGCTGCCTCGCAGTATGGAGACCCGGGTTTGCTTCCCAGGTCCTCCCTGCGTGGAGTTGCTTTATTATTGACATGAGCCATGTTTATTTAACATAACATAATTAATTTAACAGAGAATGAAAATGTTTAATTCATTTTATATAAAAACATAGCATTGTTTCAGAATATAATAATTTAGTGCTTTAAGCATAATTAAATTATTTTTGATAAAAACAATTTTATTATGTGTAACCGATGTACATTTTTTTTTTATTTTAATCTGACGTGCCATTTTTTTCAGTGTATGAGGAAACACTTTCACACCATTAATGTGTATGGGGAAAACACATGCCCAGTATTACAAATGTGTTTAATGGGTTACAGACTAGAATTTCACTTCCTTCTGTTTAACATTGTTAATTAATTAACCAAATGTTCCTGAGGCCACAGGTTAGGCAGTGTCAGGTAGCAGGCACTAAGCAGGCAATGCAGCCTAGTGACTAAGGCATTTATTTTGTAACCATATAGGATGCAGGTTCTGTCCTAACCATTATCCACTTATTTGGCCTGCCAGTAGTCCATAGGTATAAAATAGATTTTTTTAAAAACTTTGCTTTACTTTATTTGTATGTTACACTCCAATAGTAATATACCATGAAAATACAAAAAGGGAATAAAGTGAAAGAGAGATGGAAAACATTGTAGAAAGCAGCCAGGAAAGTAAAAATCAGAAAGGCCGTGATCATATTAAAAAATATATATACAGTATATCAAAAGTCAGCCAAAATTAAAGTATTCATCATTCTATGCAATGCAGAGCATGAAGCATCTACGAGTTTTCAGACAAAGCACACAGGGCCTACAAGTTAAGAAACTTCTATCTTTACTATAACAACCTCCTACCTGCGCCACCACCACCTAATCAAAGCACCATGATGTTCCTACATTGATGGATTAAAAGCCAGAAGTCTACATGACCATCATCATCAAGTCCTTCCATGAGAACCCTAAATACAAAGAGGACTGTTCATTTATGTTAGGTAGAATGCCCAGAGGGGGCTGGGTGGTCTCATGGTCTGGAACTCCTGCAGATTTTATTTTTTTTCTCCAGCCGTCTGGAGTTTTTTTGTTTTTTCTGTCCTCCCTGGCCACCGGACCTTACTCTTATTCAATGTTAATTAGTGTTGTCTTATTTTAATTCTTACTTTGTCTTTTTTTTTCTCTTTTCTTCATCATGTAAAGCACATTGAGCTACATTATTTGTATGAAAATGTGCTATATAAATAAATGTTGTTGTTGTACTCCAGTAACAGTATGTAATTTAGTAGTTCACCTTCAAATGTACTTTGTCATTTCAACATTTGCAATTTTAGAAAGCCCGTTTTTAAATTTCCATACAAGTAGCATATCTTGAAATTATTTCCTGCACGAATTTCAAACATGTTTGCGATGCCACTTTCAGATGGTCTCACAAAAGAATTTGAAAAACACATAAATGTTGTTGGATGCCCTGGCAACAGAAAGCATTAAGGTCCTGGCTTGTT
The DNA here is from genome assembly GCF_900747795.2 of Erpetoichthys calabaricus. Taxonomy (NCBI): domain Eukaryota; kingdom Metazoa; phylum Chordata; class Cladistia; order Polypteriformes; family Polypteridae; genus Erpetoichthys; species Erpetoichthys calabaricus. The sequence goes on along the minus strand of NC_041405.2, from coordinate 92,504,393 downwards.
TTTCCACATTGCTTGCCTGATGAATGCTTGCGTTCTTCAATATAAAACATTTTGAGACAGTAATGATATTAACGTTTTTGGCACCCCCTCCTTTAAAGACACCTAAGGGAAATGACAGATGTGTAGACATTAGGCAAATTGTATGTATGGAAGCTTTACAAACCACATTCTGTATGCCAAATCAGTGCCACTCCAAATCTCTGTAATGAATAGAATGGTAAGGTTACTTTGAGTGAAAACTCCCAAGGAACATGTGATTGGTACACTAGAAAGCCTTAAAGAAGGACATGTATCAAAGTGAGGTGTGCACACTGGTTTAGTAGATGAACAATGTAACTTGTGTCCTCTTTAACACCATTACCTCACAATAGCTAATTTCAGTACATGACACACAGTAAAAGAAAACAAAAAGCACTCTCACAAACAGGTTTATGATACAAAGGATGTCTAAACCAACTTTACACTGTAGATAATTTATATATTGTTGCATTGTCTTTACGTTCTATTATTATGTGACTGTAAGCATGACGATCAAAACATTTTTAATACAACATTCTAGAGACATTCTACATTTTTGAGGCATTTCTTGTGCAAAGAACAGTCACTTTTCAATCAATTACAGTCATCAAATATATCAATAATACCAAAGAATGTACAATAGCTAACTTCACCCTCAAAGTTATACATGGCAGTTCCCACAGGATACTTTTCTTCTGTAAATGCAGAACGTGGAAGAGAAAAACAGTGCAAAAACAATAAACTCCTTAACAGAAAATGAAAAAATAATTATAAATTACTGTACACTGCCATGAATGTTAATACTAAAAAGCCATGACTCCCAGGAGTAGCTGTTCACTCATGGATAAAGTCAACTGCTACAAAGATTATTTTCAAAAATAAAACCAATTTCTTTATTAAAAACAAAGTATTTTATTCTCATTCGGTGGCTAATGATGAATGTCTCAGTCTTTCCACATTATTTAAAAGTGGAACAGGAACCAAAACAGTTATGTCAAAGTACAAAATGCCATTTATTCATTACCTAACCTACTACCTATCACATGCTCATGAATACACACACTAATATAAAGTGGAAAAGGAAGGCAACCTGCCTTTTGGAAAACCTTCTCTCTGCTTATGGTCAACGCCTACTATAAAATAATTTGCACAGCAGTTACAGCAATGAAAGGTGCAACAAAATTGACAGATTCACTGTGGAGTGGCTAGCACCACTGCATCACGCCCCTGTAGTTCTTTCTGTGTGTTTGCAGTCTCTCTAGTGCTCATGCGGGCTCACTCCCATATCCCAAAGATTTGACAGCTAGGTTAAATGGTTACTTTCATTGCTCTGGTATGTGTGAGAGTAGGTGTGTGCATGAATGTTCTGCAATGGACTGGAATTTGGTGCAGAACTAGTTCCTGCCCTGTCCAACCCTACAATAGAATAGGCAGGGCCTTCAAATGGAGGGTTACATTGGTAAATGGAACAGAGCAGCAGTATTGAATTAGGCACCGCACTGCTGATGTAAACAGATCCTTGTCACACTTTCTGCAGGCCTCACTAGCAAGGCCGTTATGCACTGTGGCACAAAGAGATTTAAAGATTTTTTTTTCTTCGCATATCTCCCTTTTAGTCATATATTCCTGACTCAGCTTCCTCATGGTTCACATAAATATATAGCTGATAAAGAATTAAAACACCCCTGCAAACACACTTCCAGACCACTTACCGAACCATATGTCTCTAAAACCTAATTAAAATTGTAAATATAAACACACTCCAGGTTGAACTGCATCATTGAATTCTAATTATGAAATAAAGACTAACATATAAATGAAAAGCAAAATTACCCTTTAGTGATTAAGACAAACTTTTTCATTCACCAAAGATTGAATGACTACACTTGGGCAATTTTGCTGCATATGTATAAAGATTCTGAAACACTGAACACCAACCTGTGGTAACGGAGTAGTTCTGTATATCCATTTATTGTATAGCCCTGCTGTACAATGCCCATGGCCTGTCAAAGCCTATCCTGCCAGGATACCAGTCTGCCATATAAAGTATTTACATACTCAGATACACTGAGCCACTCTATGCGTTGCACTGTTTCCTACTTAAAATGTTCTCGCATTAGGGTACTTTCAGAGCACAGTGCTCCATACACAAGTTTTAACTCCCAGGCTTACTTTTGTCCGTATGGTGTTTACGCCGCCTCTCTGTGTCTGTGTGGGCTTTCTCTTCATACTCTGGTTCCTGTCAGGCTGACTACCATCTCTAAACTGGCTCAGCAGGACTTTGCCTTACAATGTGCTGGTCTCCCATCCAGGGCAGGCTCTTGCCATACACAAACACCTTTGACATTTACTGTTACCCTTTATTTAACTAAGTTGGTAATTAAAAAAGGGATGGATGTTGTGCATTATTCTTGATAATTTTCAGGCCAGGTTGAAAACACAGAACAGTATATGACAGTAATACCCGTGTCATAATCTGTTTATCATACATAGTGAAACGTCAAACTGGTAACCACAAGAAACAGTGTACTGCCAAAACTAAATTTCTTCACATTTTTTTATGCATCAATTCATTTTTCCCTCAAACCTACTTACTTATTCCATTATAGTGTCTTAGATTACTTTGCCACATCAACGATAATAAATGATTGATGTGGTAACTTTGATTATCAAAAAACGTTTCAAAGGCCAGACTGAGTATGAAATGAGTTTAAAATGTATATGTAACTTGAATAACACGTCGCACGTGTGATGACAACCATGGCAAATCTATTACCAATGTGGCCGTTATAAATGTGCATTAAGGTTTACGCAAATATCAGCAAAACGCAGACTTGATTAAATCAGTTTCAGGAAAAGCACACGCCTAAATAAACCAGTGGAACTTGAAAACAAAACTTCAATTGTCGCTTTAAAGACGACCAAGTCCTCCTCCTTACCAGCACGACAGTTTTGACAAGTAAGTTGCGCAAAGGTACATTTTAATGCCATGCGTAGCCACGGAGAGAGGCGCGACGACACACCGATGCCAACCAAGCCACCCGCCAGCGCGACACCCGCTCACCACACGGCGACAAATGGGTACAATGGGAATCGTTCATTAACTAGGACTTACTTTCTTGTATTCCTTTGTGCGACTTCGAAAGAAAACTACAGGCAGCGCGGTTTAACAACAACCTTTTTAACAGGTGCTTCTTTGAAAGAAATACGCGAGCGTATTTCCATGGCGACGCCCCACTCTTGGACTAAACGGCGTACGGACAGCCAATAATATCGCGCGCACATACACGAACAAAGGGTCGACAGGCAGGGGTGTAAGAAAATTTAATAAAACTACCAAGAAGGTGGTTGAAATTACTTACTAATGGAGTTCTTCGGCGTTTAGTCACTCCACCTTTCTCATTGTGAAGTTCCGCGCTGACACTGCTGGTCTCACACTAGCGAAGCAGGGAGGGAGCAGGTGAGATAAACTATTACTGATACCGGAAGACAGAATTCACTTTTCTTCGAAACTTTTCATGGGCTTTGCCGGCGCCGCAGAGATTTAAAGGAGCCGCGCCTACTTAGGCGGAGGCGAAAAGAAAACCTGGTGTACTACTAAAATATTAAAACGTTAAGTTCTGATTATTTCATGCCAGCATGGCATACACTGCTGCTTGTAACAAGGGTTCCATTCTCGGCTCGGAGTGAAGTGAAGAAGCTGTCAATGTAGTTATGCGGGGTTTCCTCTGTACCCCGACTGCCTTCCACATCCCAAATACGAGCGAGTACGATTAACTGGATATTTTCAATTGATAACTTATCAATGCGTGTGGCCAGTGATGGCCAGGCACATCCAGGGTTGTATCTGTCATGACAGGGTCCAGGCCACCACGACACCAGGCCGGATATGTAGGGTTTGAAGATGAGTGGAAATTTGATGAAGGTATTCAGTTAAATGCAATGTTAAATGAATGTCGAACGTCAAGCTAACTATGACTTGGTCTGTTAAAGACAATTTTATAGCCCAGCACTGAAAAATGACGACTCCTTCATCCAAAACAAGACACTAAAATATGTGATTATATCCAAAGGTAATGATGGTAAACAGAAATGCTCAAAATGTAAATAAATGGTAACATAATAAACAGTAGATAGCAATGATGCTTATACACAGTGCATCCGGAAAGTATTCACAGCGCATCACTTTTTCCACATTTTGTTATGTTACAGCCTTATTTCAAAATGGATTAAATTCATTTTTTTCCTCAGAATTCTACACACAACACCCCATAATGACAACGTACAAAAAGTTTACTTGAGGTTTTTGCAAATTTATTAAAAATAAAAAAACTGAGAAATCACATGTACATAAGTATTCACAGCCTTTGCCATGAAGCTCAAAATTGAGCTCAAGTGCATCCTGTTTCCCCTGATCATCCTTGAGATGTTTCTGCAGCTTAATTGGAGTCCACCTGTGGTAAATTCAGTTGATTGGACATGATTTGGAAAGGCACACACCTGTCTATATAAGGTCCCACAGTTGACAGTCCATGTCAGAGCACAAACCAAGCATGAAGTCAAAGGAATTGTCTGTAGACCTCCGAGACAGGATTGTCTCGTGGCACAAATCTGGGGAAGGTTACAGAAAAATTTCTGCTGCTTTGATGGTCCCAATGAGCACAGTGACCTCCATCTTCCATAAGTGGACGAAGTTCGAAACCACCAGGACTCTTCCTAGAGCTGGCCGGCCATCTAAACTGAGCGATCGGGGGAGAAGGGCCTTAGTCAGGGAGGTGACCAAGAACCCGATGGTCACTCTGTCAGAGCTCCAGAGGTCCTCTGTGGAGAAGGAGAACCTTCCAGAAGGACAACCATCTCTGCAGCAATCCACCAATCAGGCCTGTATGGTAGAGTGGCCAGAAGAAGCCACTCTTTAGTAAAAGGCACATGGCAGCCCGCCTGGAGTTTGCCAAAAGGCACCTGAAGGACTCTCAGACCATGAGAAAGAAAATTCTCTGGTCTGATGAGAGAAAGACTGAACTCTTTGGTGTGAATGCCAGGCGTCATGTTTGGAGGAAACCAGGCACCACTCATCACCAGGCCAATACCATCCCCACAGTGAAGCATGGTGGTGGTAGCATCATGCTGTGGGGATGTTTTTCAGCGGCAGGGACTGGGAAACTAGTCAGGATAAAGGGAAAGATGACTGCAGCAATGTACAGAGACATCCTGGATGAAAACCTGCTCCAAAGCGCTCTTGACCTCAGACTGGGGCGACAGTTCATCTTTCAGCAGGACAACGACCCTAAGCACACAGCCAACATATCAAAGGAGTGGCTTCAGGACAACTCTGTGAATGTCCTTGAGTGGCCCAGCCAGAGCCCAGACTTGAATCTGATTGAACATCTCTGGAGAGATCTTAAAGTGGCTGTGCACCAACGCTTCCCATCCAACCTGATGGAGCTTGAGAGGTGCTGCAAAGAGGAATGGGCGAAACTGGCCAAGGATAGGTGTGCCAAGCTTGTGGTATCATATTCAAAAAGACTTGAGGCTGTAATTGCTGCCAAAGGTGCATCAACAAAGTATTCAGCAAAGGCTGTGAATACTTATGTACATGTGATTTCTCAGTTTTTTTATTTTTAATAAATTTGCAAAAACCTCAAACTTTTTTCATGTTGTCATTATGGGGTGTTGTGTGTAGAATTCTGAGGAAAAAAATGAATTTAATCCATTTTGGAATAAGGCTGTAACATAACAAAATGTGGAAAAAATGATTCGCTGTGAATACTTTCTGGATGCACTATATAATGTGTTAGTCTGAATACCACTAACCACCATCAGTGGTAATAACTATTTGTAAAGCTACCGTTATCCCTACACTGTGTATATGTTTATTTCTATTAGTACTTTTGAAAATCATAATACAGTACATCTTATTAAATCTGATAATAAATTACAGACTATATTTCTTGGAACTAGATTGATGGGTTGGCACACCATTTAGGGTTTGATCCTGCTTTGCACCCGATAGGTCTTCTGTGGCGCCCTGCAAACCTATCTTCTTCTTCTTCCGGCTGCTCCTGGTAAGGGTTGCCACAGCAGATCGTCTTCTTCCATATCTTTCTGTCCTCTGCATCTTGCTGTGTTACACCCATCACCTGCATGTCCTTTCTCACCACATCTATAAACCTTCAATTAGGCCTTCCTCTTTTCCTCTTCCCTGGCAGCTCTATCCTTAGCATCCTTCTCCCAATATACCCAGCATCTCTCCTCTGCACATGTCCAAACCAACGCAATCTTGCCTCTCTGACTTTGTCTCCCAACCGTCCAACTTGAGCTGATCCTCTAATGTACTCATTTCTAATCCTATCCATCCTCGTCACACCCAGTCCAAATCTTAGCATCTTTAACTCTGCTACCTCCAGCTCTGTCTCCTGCTTTCTGGTCAGTGCCACCAACTCCAATCCATATAACATAGCTGGTCTCACTACCGTCCTGTAGACCTTCCCTTTCACTCTTGCTGATACCCTAATACCCTAAGAACACAGCAGATTGTGGGCTGTTTTAAATAACAGCTAAAGACTTTTCTATTTAGGAAAGCTTATTAACAAGAATGCTATAATTATTGTTGTTTTATCTCTGTTTTTATCTTGCTTTGCCTTTGTTTAAACTTTTTATGTTGCACTTTGAGATTTACTGCTAATGTAAAGTGCCCTATAAATAAAATGCATTATTATTATTATTATTATTATTATTATTATTATTATTATACCCATCTGTCACAAATTACTCCTGACACTCTCTTCCACCCATTCCACCATGCCTGCACTCTCTTTTTCACCTCTCTTCCACAATCCCCATTACTCTGTACTGTTGATCCAAAGTATTTAAACTCATCCACCTTTGCCAACTCTACTCCCTGCATCCTTACCATTCCACTGACCTCCCTCTCATTTACACACATGTATTCTGTCTTTTTCCTACTGACCTTCATTCCTCTCCTCTCTAGAGCATATCTCCACCTGTCCAGGGTCTCCTCAACCTGCTCCCTACTATTGCTACAGATCACAATGTCATCAGCAAACATCATAGTCCATGGGGGACTCCTGTCTAATCTCATCTGCCAACCTGTCCATCATCATTGCAAATAAGAAAGGGCTCAGAGCCGATCCCTGATGTAATCCCACCTCCAACTTGAATGCATCCGTCACTCCTACCGCAGACCTCACCACTGTCACACTTCCCTCGTACATATCCTGTACAACTCTTACGTACTTCTCTGCCAATCCCGACTTCCTCATACAATACCACAGCTCCTCTCGAGGCACCCTGTCACATGCTTTCTCCAGGTCCACAAAGACACAATGCAACTCCTTCTGGCCTTCTCTATACTTCTCCATCAACATCCTCAGAGCAAACATTGCCTCTGTGGTGCTCTTTCTTGGCATGAAACAATACTGCTGGTCACTAATCATCACCTCACTTCTTAACCTAGCTTCCACTACTCTTTCCCATAACGTCATGCTGTGGCTCATCAATTTTACTCCCCTGTAGTTACTACAGTCCTGCACATCCCCCTTATTCTTAAATATCAGCACCAGTACACTTCTTCTCCACTCCTCAGGCATCCTCTCACCTTCCAAGATTCCATTATACGATCTGGTTAAAAACTCCACTGCCATCTCTGTTAAACACCTCCATGCTTCCACAGGTATGTCATCTGGACCAACGGCCTTTCCATTTTTCATCCTCTTCATAGCTGTCCTTACCTCCTCCTTGCTAATCTGTTGCACTTCCTGATTCACTATCTCCACATCATCCAACCTCTTCTCTCTCTCGTTCTCTTCATTCATCAGCCTCTCAAAGTACTCTTTCCATCTGCTCAACACACTCTCCTCGCTTGTGAGTACGTTTCCATCTTTATCCTTTATCATCCTAACCTGCTGCACATCTTTCCCAGCTCGGTCCCTCTGTCTAGCCAATCGGTACAGGTCCTTTTCTCCCTCCTTATTGTCCAACCTCTCATACAACTCATCATACGCCTTTTCTTTAGCCTTCGCCACCTCTCTGTTCACCTTGCATCTTATCTCCTTGTACTCTTGTCTACTTTCTGCATCTCTCTGACTATCCCACTTCTTCTTTGCCATTCTCTTCCTCTGTATACTCTCCTGTATTTCCTCATTCCACCACCAGGTTTCCTTTTCCTCCTTCCTCTTTCTGGATGTCACGCCAAGCACCCTTCTTGCTGTCACCCTTACTACATCTGCTGTAGTTTCCCAATTGTCTGGTAACTCTTCACTGCCACCCAGTGCCTGTCTCACCTCCTCCCTAAACTCAACCTTGTAGTCTTCCTTTTTCAACTTCTACCATTTGATCCTTGGCTCTGCCCTCACTCTCTTCCTCTTCTTGATCTCCAACATCATCCTACAGACCACCATCCTATGCTGGTTAACTACACTTTCCCCTGCCACCACTTTGCAGTCTTCAATCTCCTTCAGATTGACTCTTCTGCATAGGATGTAATCTACCTGTGTGCATCTTCCTCCACTCTTGTACTTAACCCTATGTTCCTTCCTCTTCTTAAAATACGTATTCACCACAGCCATGTCCATTCTTTTGGCAAAATCCACTATCCTCTGACCTTCTTCATTCCTTGACACCATACCTACCCATCACCTCCTCATCTCCACTGTTCCCTTCATCAACATGCCCAGTGACATCCGCTCCAATCACCACTTTCTGTCCCTTGGGTACACTGTTCATCACTTCATCCAACTCACTCCAAAAATCTTCTTTCTCACCCATTGCACACCCAACTTGCAGTGCATATGCACTAACAACATTCATCATCACACCTCCAATTTCCAGCTTCATAATCATTACTCTGCCTGACATTCTTTTCACCTCCAAAACACTCTTGACATACTGTTCCTTCAGAATAACTCCTACCCCATTTCTCCTCCCATTCACACCATGATAGAACAATTTGAATCCACCTCCAATCCACCTGGCCTTACTCCCCTTCCATTTAGTCTCTTGCACGCACAATATATCAACCTTCCTTCTCTCCATCATATATGCTAGCTCTCTCCCCTTACCAATCATACTGCCAACATTCAAAGTTCCTACCCTCAGTTCCACTCTATTTACTTTCCTCCTATTCTCCTGCCTCCGGGCACGTCTCCTCCCTCTTCTTCTCCTTCTTCTTCTTCAGCCAACAGTAGCCCAATTTCCGCCAGCACCCTGTTGGCTAACAGTACTGGTGGCGGTCATTGTTAACCCGGGGCTCGACTGATCCGGTATGGAAATTTGTATTGTTGTCTGCATATTGATTTGGCAAAATATTACATTGGATGCCCTTCCTGACTTAACCCTCCCCATTTATCTGGGCTTGGGACCGGCACAAAGAAACACACTGGTTTGTGCATCCCCTGTGGCTGGGTTGGCTCCCTGCAAATCTATAACAGTATAAATTGTGTTTAAAAGATGAGTCTGTTAATAAAAGTAAAACAGCAGCAGATATTTTTAATATGGATCATAAACCAATGAATGATGAGAATATTGATAAGGACAGTGATTTATATATTTTTGATGAATAACAATGACTGGCTTTCACTCTACTTTTTATAACTAAGTTGAATTCAGTAATCTTTGACCCATAATTGCTACAGTAGAATACAGTAAAATAATAGCATTACTCACAGCAACAAACTGAATTTGTTAATTTTATAAATCAGCAAATATTTAATTAATGCAGTATTTGTCAACAAAATAAGAAATTCTCATTCAGTTTCTGTACTGTGTTCAAAATAGTATTTAGTCCTTAGAAAAGAAACCCTGTCTCCTAATCTCTGTCTTTAAGCCTCTATTGAACTGTTCTTCTGCTCCTGCTCCAGTTTCCATTTATCTTGATGACTTTGCCCTGTTTGTTAGTTCTGAGTTTGTTGTTATCCAAAAATAGTCTAAGACTCCACAGATATCCTTTGACTGCCAAATACAAGCTCTTCTCTTTTCTCCTTCTCTTACGTAAGCTCTAACACTTCTGACCTGCTCTGTAACTTTATACGCTCCTCTGTGGCATGTGTTCCATTCCTTCACATCTCTTTTAATCCATGTCTTTTCTGCCAATTCCATATACTGTATCACTTTTCTTTTGTACTTATCACTGCTCACAGGTACATTTCCTGTATAATTCATGGAGGCTTATGAAATCCTTGCTCTAAAGGTTCCCTTTTTCAACTTGTTATGCTGGTGAGAATTATTATCTAGTGTCCCTCCTGGCTCTCTGGCAAAGACACTGGAGAGGATATTTCACAAACAGATCTCTGTTTTTCTTATACCTGCAAAGTCCTCTTCAACATGGTTTCTACAAAGGCCTTTCTAAACAGAGTGCTCTACTTCCACTCACAACTGACTGTGGCTGCATGTGCGCTGCTTCTTTTGTCTCAGCCTGTATTCTTTTCAAGCTTTCTTATGCATTTGATAAAGTTAACTTCTCCTTTATTTGCTCCATAAACATGGAATCACAGGTTCTACAATAAGTCAATGTCCAAACTTTCTTCCAGTGTTTTCTGGCATTACTCAATGCCCTCTCCTCAGAATATTTCTTTAGGTGTGACTCAAGAAATGCTGCCAGACCCCATTCTTTCTCTACATTTGTGTCATAGACATACATATCTTCTCGTGGCCTCTCTTATCATCTTCATGTTATCCATACTCAGATCTTTCTTGCTTGCTGCATACATCTTGAGTGTCTTCAGGCCCTTCTTGTACAGCGCCATTGTGCTATCAAACCATATACTGCACATATGAGAATATTATTTATGTACTAGCTAGGAAATTTCATAATACAGTACTGTTGGTTAATCAGGCATATTAGAAGTACTATGTAACTAACTGAGTGCTTTTTCTTAGCTGCACAGTATTTGTATTTTTTTTGTTTGTTTCCTTTAGGAAGGTCTAATATTATTGCCACACAGTGTGCTGTAGTGATTAAGGCTTTGGACCTAGGACTTCAAAACCTGAAGTTGTCAGTTCAAATCCTGCTAATGACACTGTGTGACCATGAGCAAGTCACTTCACCTGCCTATACTCCAATTAGAAAAATAAAAGTAACCAATTGTATCTCAAATGTTGTAAGGTACCTTAAGGGCATTAGTCAAATAATAAGTAATAATAATATTATTAGGTGACTGGAGCTGCTTACTCTTGAACATACTATACACAATTGTCCATGAGGAAAACATTACTGCATTAGATCAATTCTTGCATTTTTCTGCTTTTCCTAGTGACATGGCTTTTGGTCATTGCAAAACACAATTTTACATGAAAGTATATTCCTTAGAATTGAAATGGATAGTCAGGAGGAATAATGTGAAATTTGAGTATTTTTATCATTATTAGATGTTTACAGTTTTCATATTGTTTATACCATTCACTCAAGTACAGGATTTATTTTCATGTTTTTAGTCTGTTGTATGTAGACCCCATTTAAAGCAGTTGCATTTCCCCATTAGAAATTCAAGTGCCACTATCTAAATCTGATATTTTTCCCTTGGCATTTGCATCATTTTAATCATGGGGGTTGTTTGGTTTTCAGTGCTGTGACTGAAGGCTGAAGGTCAACAGAGCGGAGCGGATAACCAAGATGACAGCCAGTATGCGTCTAAGAGTACTAGTAGTCAATGGAAAAAAGTTGAGCTTTGCATCTTCCTTGAGTTTGGCTGAATTTTCTTTTTCCATTTCACAACATGATCATGTCTCTTTTTTACTGTGCAGGACACCATATATTCACATGGACAGACAATCACTTCTGCTGCATTCTTCATTTGCATAAAGCTTGTTCGTTGTGCAGCATAGTGCATGTAAGTTAGCATAATATTAATTAAGTACTAACAAGTAAAAAATGTATTGACAATTAAAAAAGTTTTTTTAACCTTAAACACCGATATATTGAAATGAACTTTCTTAGTGGCTACCCAGTACCCTAGATATACCTTCCCGCCAAATTAAAATTTCAGCTTTGTACTTAAATGGGAAATGGTGCTGTAGTTGATGAGTCAGTGAGTGAGCGAATGATTCAGTCAGCTTGGTGTTTTAAATATATTTATATATATATATCAAACAATATTAAAGCAAGAACGTGTTTTAACATGTGCGTAATGAAAGAGGCCTCCTCCCCTAGATAAATACTGCCACTGTTAGTTTTTGCTCCAACCAGTTTCTAATCCTGACATTAATTATGTTAGATTCTTCTTTTATGCATCATTCTGTAAAACCAGAAGATGCTGTATACAGTATGAGTATGTGACTAATTCGTGCAGCAAAATTGTTGTTCTACTGCTCATATTATTATAGAAGAATGGGTGCCCTAGTGTGTAGTAATAGAGTTTAGTGCATAGGACTCAATTTTAGGTACTTACTCATTTAGAAAAGTAAATAATAATCCGATTGAGTGGTTTTAAGTTAATCAAACATTAAGGTAGATGTCAGTTTAGGGCAGTATTAAGTGAGGATTTGATCAGTAAAATCAGTGACTACACTGGTAATTAAATGGATATAAAACTCAGTTTTGAAAGGGAGCAACTTTGTGCACAAGTCTTAGGCCACTGAAGAAACTGGTTTGTAAAACTCTTTAACTTATTTACTTATAAAACACAAAATACATTAGAATAAACACAAACACTGCTAAAACTAAAAGCTATAAAAGAATGTCCTGTGTTTTTAAGATACAGTATATCATGTGGCCACAATACAAACTGAAGCAATTCCCTTTGGTACACTACTGTATAATTTTTTCCTATTGCTGGCGCTCCTCTTTCCCCACTTGCCTTTATTCTTTCATTATAGCCTCTGGTAGTAGCTCTCTGCAACTCAGACAATATCAGTCTAATTAATTAAAAATATACCCCAAAAAATTTCATTGTACGTGGATGATGTTCTTCTCTACCTTGGTAATGCCCCTGTTGATATTCCCCATGTCTTTGATCTGTATCTATGAAGCCCTCTCTGTTTAAAAGATCAGCTGGTCTAAATTTGTTCTTTTCCTGTCATCTCTCCACATTTCCCTCATTTATTCTCTGGACAGTGTCTTTCAGATACCTGGGATTGGACATCTATGTCAGGAAATAGGAGCTTGCAAGTGACAACTTTTGCCATGTTCTGAAGGGTGCAAGAGACTCCATTTCTTCTTAGTCCCACCTCTATCATTCCAATCCAACCTGGAAATTATTGCAATGAATTATCTTTGTTATCTCTTTGTTCCCACTGGTGTTTTCATTCCTTTGGAATCACACAAGACCATCTATTAAACATTCCACTTTGATCTGCATCAGGTTGGAAGGTGGTGTCTCCCTCCCTGATATCAAGCTATACCACCTTGCCTTTACTCTAAGGCTAGTTTGGAATTGGGCCTACCCTCCACAGCATCCCCCTTCGTGATTGCCTGAAGAAACAAAATATATTTTCCCCCATTGCGCAACTTCATTTCCATTTCTTTATAATAAAATAAAGTCTGTTTCTCCTATTCTTGGCCCCATTTTGTCTTATGCCCTTCAGATGTGAAGAAATGTTGAAAAATGTATGGGTCCCTTGCCAGGATTGCATCTCCACATTCCTTTATTTCGTAATTCTGTCCTAAATATTGGAGGCGGTCCGATTTCCTCCTTCCCTTGGTGTCAGTCTGGTATATATGTGATATATTTAATGAGTCAGGGCTGGAAGCATTTCTTTCTCTTCAATCTAAGCATCCTGTTCCTTTCACTTCTACTCTTTTTATTTGCAGCTGAGGTCTATGCTCAGAACATATGGAGTTCCCCAGTCTTCCCCTCTTCCAATGCATCCCCTGTACTCATTTGCTTCATTCCTTATTCATACATCCAAGCCAGTATCTGGTCTCTACTTTCTCCTCCACAAAGCGCCCCTCTAAACTCTTCCAATCCCGTCTAATTGGCTAGCACACCCTTCCCCATCCTCTGTGTTGTGCTGGCCAACAATCTTTCTAAATGTAAAAAATTGCTCTGAAAATCCCAGTCACCAACACACAATTTCAATTTGTTCAAAAACTGTACCCTACTCCCTGGAGACATTATCTACTGGGACTAGAATTAGAGCTCCTATGTCACCTTTGTCCTCTTAAAGTCCCTGGCACTTTTCTGCACGTGTTCTGGGAATGCCCTCTGGCTGTGGCTCTCTGGCACTATGTTGCTGAATCCCTCTCTACGATTCTTTTCTCTCCCCATTTATTTGTCCCATCAGGTTCTTCTCCTTCTAGACCTTTCTTCTTTTTCCTGACTTCCCCTTTCTGTCTTGCAGTGGAGGCTTTTAATGACTGCAACCATTGTAGCTAAATTGCTTTTATCCTTTCGCTGGAAATCTCCTGCCCTTGTCTCTCCTGCAATCTAGACATCGTCATTTTACAATCTTGTCCTTCTTGAACTTTCTACATCCCAGATCAACAACTCTTCTGGGTCTTCTATCCACAACTGGCTTCATGCTGTTCAATTAGTGAAGAGCTGGTTGGGGGTGTTATGTGTTTCATCTTATATACCTTATTAATGGTTTTCTTTTGCTGTATTCCATTTTCATTTTATCAATAGTAATCCTATGGCAAATTCTTCAACTTTTCTTCTAGAGTTACTCATAACTTTCTCATAATTCTCCTTTTGACCTTGGCTGTTTTTTGTTCTTTTCCAAGTCCAAGTGACCCAACACAGCTTCAGTTATGTTCAGGTCAGGGCTCTCAGGGGCCAGCCTTTTAACATCCTATTTGTCAATGTCTACTTAATGCAGGTCTTAATTGTGTTTGCAGCATGTTTGGTTTGTTATGGTCCTGAAATATTACGTTATTGCCAAATTGGACATTTTTAGAAGGTAATGTGTAAATAATCAAAATCTGTTTATATATCTCAGCAGTTATCATTCCATTGATTTTGTCCAGATGCCTTGCACTGTTGGCTAGAATGTAACCCCAGATATGACAGAGCTGCCATTGTGCTTCACAGAAGTCTAGACAGTTATCAGTATAATGCTCTGTAACTCTTCCCCCAACATACTGGAATGACTGAAATTTAAAATTCTAAATCATCATTCCATAAGACTTTCTTCCAGTGTTTGTAACTCTGTGCTTTATGGTATTTTATGTACTGTAATATCTTCTGCTTGCCTCCTTTAGAAAAAATGGATTCATAAATACAATATGCCCCAAAAGACAACTTCTTTTGAGACATCTTAGCATAGTCAAAATGTGTACTTTGGGGCAAGATGACTCTACCAGGTGCTGAAGAATTACTTCACTGGATTTCCTTTTGTTCCCTAAGGAATTGATCTTTTAAGTCTTTGACTTTGTTAAACGCCTGACAGCTTTTTTGAGTCTTCCCTCTCATGTTTTGTTTTCTGTTCGCCTGGTTTCTTTCAGTTTCATTATGACAGCTTGTACACCTTATCCTGAAAATCCATTTTGTTATGCTGCTGCTCATTCCCATGGTAATACAAAATGTACTGTAAAGGTATGTTCGCGTTGCCATTTTCAAATCTTATCTATATTAGTAAGTCTATAGAAAACACAAAAAATGCTTTCTACTTTTATTGTATCAATGATTTTTTCTAAAGTTATATAGGGTTTCATGAGAAAATAAACACTGCCCTGATATATACAGTACTGTGCAAAAGTTTTAGGCAGGTGTGAAAAAATGCTGTAAACAAAGAATGCTTTCAGAAATATAAATAATGATTGTTTATTGTTATCAATTTACAAAATGCAAAGTGAGCGAACAAAAGAAAAATCTAAATCAAATCAATATTTGGTATTACTACCTTTTGCCTTCAAACCAGCATCAATTCTTATAGGTACACTTGCACAAAGTCAGGGATTTTGTAGAATTATAGTCGGGTGTATGATCAAACAGTTATACCAAACAGGTGCTAATGATCATCAATGTCACATGTAGGTTGAAACACAGTCATTAATTGAAACAGAAACAGCTGTGTAGGAGGCTTAAAACTGGGTGAGGAACAGCCAAACTCTGCAACCAAGGTGAGGTTGTGGAAGACAGTTTCATGTCATGGCAAGATTGAGAACAGCAACAAGACACAAGGTAGTTATACTGCATCAGCAAGGTCTCTCCCAGACAAAGATTTCAAAGCAGACTGGGGTTTCAAGATGTGCTGTTCAAGCTCTTTTGAAGAAGCACAAAGAAACGGGCAACGTTGAGGATCGTAGACGCAGTGGTCGGCCAAGGAAACTTAGTGCAGCAGATGAAAGACACGTCAAGCATATTACCCTTCAAAATCGGAAGATGTCCAGCAGTGCCATCAGCTCAGAACTGGCAGAAACCAGTGGGACCCAGGTACACCCATCTACTGTCCGGAGAAGTCTGGCCAGAAGTGGTCTTCATGGAAGAGTTGCAGCCAAAAAGCTATACCTCCGACGTGGAAACAAGGCCAAGTGACTCAAGTATGCACGAAAACATAGGAACTGGGGTGCAGAAAAATGGCAGCAGGTGCTCTGGACTGATGAGTCAAAATTTGAAATATTTGGCTGTAGCAGAAGGCAGTTTGTTCGTCAAAGGGCTGGAGAGCGGTACAATGAGTGTCTGCAGGCAATAGTGAAGCATGGTGGAGGTTCCTTGAACGTTTGGGGCTGCATTTCTGCAAATGGAGTTGGAGATTTGGTCAGGATTAATGGTGTTCTCAATGTTGAGAAATACAGGCAGATACTTATCCATCATGCAACACCATCAGGGAGGCGTATGATTGGCCCCAAATTTATTCTGCAGCAGGACAACGACCCCAAACATACAGCCAAAGTCATTAAGAACTATCTTCAGCGTAAAGAAGAATAAGAAGTCCTGGAAGTGATGGTATGGCCCCCACAGAGCCCTGATCTCAACATCATCGAGTGTGTCTGGGATTACATGAAGAGACAGAAGGATGTGAGGAAGCCTACATCCACAGAAGATCTATGGTTAGTTCTCCAAGATATTTGGAACAACCTACCAGCCGAGTTCCTTCAAAAGCTGTGTGCAAGTGTACCTAGAAGAATTGATGCTGTTTTGAAGGCAAAGGGTGGTCACACCAAACATTGATTTGATTTAGATTTCTCTTTTGTTCATTCACTGCATTTTGTTGATTGATGAAAATAAATGATTAACACTTCCATTTTTTCACACCTGCCTAAAACTTTTGCACAGTACTGTAGCTTTAAAAATAATTCTGTATATAGAGCTGCAAGTAGCAGTAACCAAGCTTTCACAGATAGACCAGGTTTGAGTTAATTTTATCAGTTTTATAAACTTTGTGCATGGTGAACTTATTAAGTAAGGGGATTAGTTAGAGACAGGAATTCGACTTTAATCATAAGAAAGGATGATGATCTAAAATGGAAGATGCAGGAGTTGTGGCTTGAAAGGAACACATGTAATATACATGTGACTTGCAAAAATGTGACAAACAATATGCAGTCGCCATCAGAGGTGCAGCAAACTCAGTCTGTTTTCATTGCAGTACTGTGAGAGGAAAGATACAAGATTTATAAAATAATTCTGGTATTATCTGTAATTTTGTACAGTGTGGGAACAAACAGCAATGTCTGATATTACACATGTCTGCAACTGTAGTAACAATTTATTTATTTATTTTTTTTATACTTACCTGCCTGCTTCGCTCGTCAACCCCCCCGGCCTGTGCTACACACCAGCCACTTTGCGTCTCTGCCGCTTGCGTATGTGGATTTCACTTTCACCAAACAACAAATCTTTTAATTCTCACGGATACGCCTCTTCATTGGGAAGAAAAACTACTTTTCCCTGATGGCAACACGAATTAGATGATCTACAAGTCTCCGACTTAAAGTTTAAATCCGAACAACATATTCAATCTCTTTTCGCTGTTCCGTTATTTCACTGACTAGTAATTTCCGTTTGTTTGCGCTAATGTGATCTTTACTATCATTTTTTTGAGACTTTCGAATTTTAGTACATTCATATTCTCTAACCTGCTCTGCATGTGTATTGCGCCAATATTTTTGAATTCTTTACGACATTCTACTTTGTCATCTACGCTTTGTCTTTTATTTCCGGCCCCGGGTGTGGTTAAATCTCTTGGCACAAAGTCTCATCTCGCGGGACATGAAAGTATCTCTCTGAAAAAGTCACATCTCGTCCCATGATTTTTTTTATTATAATAGAGAGATTACATGGAAAGATGCCACATCAATTTTTTTCAGAAATGGTGGTTCTGTGGAGATGTGTAGGTGTGCGGGAGGCATCTCTGTTTCACCTTCTATCATGGGCACCAGAACTATGAAGAGATCTCTACAATTTATGAACAAGGTTCATAATTTGTCAAAAATCCACATTAAATAACTTTCACTTTCTCATTTTGTGGTTTAGACATGGTGATAGGCTATTTGTCAACAAATAACCCCAACACGCTTGATGCAATAAACCAAATAATACAATTTATGCATAACATAATGATAATAGAAGATGGATATGTGGAAGTACATGTTTTGATATACACTGTATATGTATATACCATAGATGTACAGTGGTGTGAAAAACTATTTGCCCCCTTCCTGATTTCTTATTCTTTTGCATGTTTGTCACACAAAATGTTTCTGATCATCAAACACATTTAACCATTAGTCAAATATAGCACAAGTAAACACAAAATGCAGTTTGTAAATGGTGGTTTTTATTATTTAGGGAGAAAAAAAAAATCCAAACCTACATGGCCCTGTGTGAAAAAGTAATTGCCCCCTGAACCTAATAACTGGTTGGGCCACCCTTAGCAGCAATAACTGCAATCAAGCGTTTGCGATAACTTGCAATGAGTCTATTACAGCGCTCTGGAGGAATTTTGGCCCACTCATCTTTGCAAAATTGTTGTAATTCAGCTTTATTTGAGGGTTTTCTAGCATGAACCGCCTTTTTAAGGTCATGCCATAGCATCTCAATTGGATTCAGGTCAGGATTTTGACTAGGCCACTCCAAAGTCTTCATTTTGTTTTTCTTCAGCCATTCAGAGGTGGATTTGCTGGTGTGTTTTGGGTCATTGTCCTGTTGCAGCACCCAAGATCGCTTCAGCTTGAGTTGACGAACAGATGGCCGGACATTCTCCTTCAGGATTTTTTGGTAGACAGTAGAATTCATGGTTCCATCTATCACAGCAAGCCTTCCAGGTCCTGAAGCAGCAAAACAACCCCAGACCATCACACTACCACCACCATATTTTACTGTTGGTATGATGTTCTTTTTCTGAAATGCTGTGTTCCTTTTACGCCAGATGTAATGGGACATTTGCCTTCCAAAAAGTTCAACTTTTGTCTCATCAGTCCACAACGTATTTTCCCAAAAGTCTTGGCAATCATTGAGATGTTTCTTAGCAAAATTGAGACGAGCCCTAATGTTCTTTTTGCTTAACAGTGGTTTGCGTCTTGGAAATCTGCCATGCAGGCCGTTTTTGCCCAGTCTCTTTCTTATGGTGGAGTCGTGAACACTGACCTTAATTGAGGCAAGTGAGGCCTGCAGTTCTTTAGACGTTGTCCTGGGGTCTTTTGTGACCTCTCGGATGAGTCGTCTCTGCGCTCTTGGGGTAATTTTGGTCGGCCGGCCACTCCTGGGAAGGTTCACCACTGTTCCATGTTTTTGCCATTTGTGGATAATGGCTCTCACTGTGGTTCGCTGGAGTCCCAAAGCTTTAGAAATGGCTTTATAACCTTTACCAGACTGATAGATCTCAATTACTTCTGTTCTCATTTGTTCCTGAATTTCTTTGGATCTTGGCATGATGTCTAGCTTTTGAGGTGCTTTTGGTCTACTTCTCTGTGTCAGGCAGCTCCTATTTAAGTGATTTCTTGATTGAAACAGGTGTGGCAGTAATCAGGCCTGGGGGTGGCTACGGAAATTGAACTCAGGTGTGATACACCACAGTTAGGTTATTTTTTAACAAGGGGGCAATTACTTTTTCACACAGGGCCATGTAGGTTTGGATTTTTTTTCTCCCTAAATAATAAAAACCATCATTTAAAAACTGCATTTTGTGTTTACTTGTGTTATATTTGACTAATGGTTAAATGTGTTTGATGATCAGAAACATTTTGTGTGACAAACATGCAAAAGAATAAGAAATCAGGAAGGGGGCAAATAGTTTTTCACACCACTGTATATGTAAGAACAATAACAAACAGCACAAAACATATATTTACATTAGCTTAGTTAACTTTCTCTCCTACAGAAAAAGGCACATAACTTATGAATTCTGATCTTTCAATTAGTGTGATGACGGTGGATAAGTTCAGCTAGTTATTACATTTCTAGCATCTGCACTGTGATGATGGCATTGATTTGCTCACAACTAGTTTACACCGACACATACTACAGTGGTCCCCTTGCTAGCATAAAATGTATGTCTGCTGGGTAGTTGGTGATCACTCGACCCCCATCTTTAGCGAGGCAAACATGTGGCATTACTTAGGTCTCTCTTTGTGCTTAAGCACCTTGCTTTACTTTGGATTTATGGCACCCTTGTCTAACACCAGGTTTCCTTTTAGAGTAAAAGAGATGGCTTCAGCCTTTGTTGCACCAACACGCTAGCCAACAGGGGTCCTACTTTATGTAGCAGAGTTATGGCCAAGCTGAGAGCAAGGAGAGCATAAATCTATAGCTTGCAATGGGTTATAAATAAAGAAGTACACATTTTGCCATGGATTCTTGGGTGCACATACAGTAAGTCCAACCATTTGACGGACAATTATTACAAAGTTTTGTTCACCAAGTTAGCCAATCGTTAAATTATGGCTTTGTTCACTGACCAAGTACTTAAAAGGTGAATGTCACTTATGCACACACAAAACTGGGATAAGAGGAGTAACTCGGTTAAGGCAGAAATCTGGTTTCCTAAAAACCTGTTTACATGCGCAAGTACACTTCTGTAGTCCTCCCTTAGCAAACAATCTGATATTGTTAAACTGAACAAAAAATGAGTAAAACGTAATCACTGGCAGCCTTAAATCCAAAAACACGCATGAAGCTTGTGATAATGATCTTGTGTTTATAAATATATTTATTTCTTCATGTGCTGTGAAGAAATTAACATCCATACCCTTTTCACATCCTCAATCTTAGCCACCGATGATTCGCGGTATGAACGCTGGCTGTTATGTCACCTGATTACACTGCTTCAGCATACTGTATCTATAGCAATATGCCTGATTAAAACTAAACTGATACATTATTAATATGTTTGTTACTGGGTTGCACACAGCAAACTCTTTTCTGCTTGGTTGCGTGACTGAGCCCTGCTCGCAAAATTGTGTTGCTGTGCTTAGTACTGTATGTTCAGCTCATCAATGCTAATTTAGCGATTTCTGAAACATTGAGACAGATTATTTTAAGGAATAATGTGAGAGGCCGAACATTTGCCTTTTGATCATCCCATGGCTGCTGAAAGCGTGTGCAAAGCTAACACATACACAATCTGACAGAGTAAAATGAACATTTGTAGAATACATAATCCTTAACTGTAACCCCCTTAGAGGTTTACATGGCCAAGTAACCAGGCTATTTGCAGAGAAATCTGTGTGTGTTAACCATTTTCTCTAACTTGTATAACTGCTGTGATGCTTGAACTCAGGTCATCAATAGTCATGAAACAAAGGATAACTAGGGCAATGAGGACACATAAACAATCAAGTTCCAAGTGTGTTTATTCGGACAAATTACTACCCACAGTAAAAGTACACTTCCAGTTCTTCAAATAAATAACTGATCAATAATTCAAAAAACAAGTGTTCGTTGTGGGAGATAAAAAAATCAATCCTTAAATAAATTAAAAACCGAAACAAGTACTAAAATCAAGTTAAAAATCCTGGCATAAAATCAGTTTATTTTCTTCTCCTATTCTAAGTCCCAGTGTGTCTCTCTCTCTCTCACTTCTACCACCCCTGTTCACCCATCGGGTATCTGCAGTGGGGCAGAGTCACTGGCAAGCACAGTCCCCACTCTAGCTCTTGTCCCAGCCACCCCGGACTCCATCATTGCATGACCCCAGGAGCACTAGATTGTTCCTGCTCCTCTGTAGTGCTCAGCAGGAACGAACTGCCCCTGGAGCACCGTTCCTATCACTCCCTCGTGAGTCCTCCGCCCACCTTGCCAATTGTCTAACACACTGGCATACACTCCTGATCCATTCTCTGCTCTTTTCCTAATAATTTCTCTTGATTTAATTTCCTTCCTTCTTTCATTTTCATTCTCAATCCCCTCTCTGCCCTACTCGGGCTCCGTTATATTCTATAGGTGCAGGTGTCTTAATTAATCACCTGCAGAGCGTCAGTGAGGAAGCCAGCTGAACTGATTGCGCATAAACGTACAAATGCGACTATGCAGTTTCCTCATTAAACACCATGCAGCTGCATAGCTTTGCAGCTGTACACACCTACATCTGCAGAGCCTGAACTGCACTGTTTTTTTAAAGCTTATATACCACCATGGACCCATAATGTGCTTCACTGTAGCATTTTAGAAAACAGGTTTCTAATAATATCCAAGTTATTAAAGTGCATGTAAATGTACTGTGTGATTAATCAATCTTATCAGATGAGGCTAAGAAACTGCATTCCAAAGACGCCCTGTGTGAAAAGAATTGACATTTGAACTGTCTGGCAGTTGCTTCGTAAGCATGAGAATTGAGGGCCAAAACAAAGAAAAATGGGCAATGTCAGGCTATCCTTCAGATACAATGGTCAATGCTGTTATCTTATGGATCTACCATCCTGGATATGAATCCTGTGCATGTCAATGTGTGTATGTGTTTGTGAAGTTTGCATGTTCTCACCATGTCTGTGTGGGTTTTCCTCCCATATCTGCAAAGATGTGCATGTTTAACTAATTGGCAATTCCAAACTGGCCTAGTGCGAGTCTGGATATATGACCTATGGCCTGTGACAGTGTAGCACCATATCTATGGCTGTTTCCTGTCCTGAACCCAATGCAGACACAATGGGCCATTTAAGAATGTTATGTCATGTTATATTATGTTGAAATAGGAATGTAATGGGAAAAAATAAATGGGCTTAGAAGGTAATGAAATAATTTAAAGGAAATTTAATCTTTGGAGCAACTGAAATCTACACTGCTAAATATTTTTGCAGTCTCGGTTTACATTATGAAATATAAGTAGAAACATAGGTACAAAGAGAAATGTTCTTTATCTCTACTGCCAAACTACATGACTATACCAGTAAGTATCTGACTGTTATAGCACACTTTAGCCAGAATATTTAGTGATGTTCTATTACAAAGAAAAAGTAACAATGTGACAATTACTGTGTGTAGCAGACTTGTTATAGAAAAATAGAGAACGCTTAACACACTATACACAAACAAAAGTGTATCCAGTGGACCCAGTTTCAAAAAGGATATGATTTTCACATTTTCCTTTATGTCGTCTGTACCATGTGAAATACTGCTTCACTTTCTTTTGTGGAGATATCAATATCAGAAGGATCACTTATGAAAGATTATTAGAATGAGCAGCTGAGGAAAATGTATTTTTAAAGTTTTTAATGCATTGAAATGTTACATACTTGATAAAACATTTCAGGCAACTTATTGTTCATACAGTCTACAGTAATGACAAATTTCAAGACTTACTAAGCACAAAAATTTTTAGATTTAAATATGAATATGCAGAAATATAGCCCTATTACCCATATATCCCTGGTGTTGTAGTTAGTTTTTTTCAGTGCCCTGTAATAGATTTGAACCCTATTAAGTGTAAGCATTCTAAAACCCTCTACTAGAATAAGTGAGTTCTGGAAATAAGTAAATAATCCTAAACAAATCAATTAATAAACCTTTGGATAATTTGCTTGTTGAATATTCTACAATTTCAAATTAGCTCTTACATTATTAAGTCTCTTAGAACCGTTGGAAATGACTCCCCTTTATTGTCAGTAGAGACAAAAAAGTCCAACAACCTGAACTTACAACAGCAGCTAACACCCTGAGGCAAATTTTACTGAGACACTAGACAAGACAGACATAGTGACATCACATCTGGGATATAATTTAGCAGAAAGAAGTGGAGCAGATGATAATAATTGTAAAGACAGAAAACTACATAGTCGAACAATACGTGAAGAATGGACATAGATAAGTCACTGTACAAACAGGACAAAATGAGAACCTTTGAGCAGGTAAACATACAGAGCATGAAACCTAGCACAGGTAAGCTGAACCAGCACCATCAAATCCCTTAATGCTTTAGAACCTTGCTACGGAACCTGAAAAAGCTGCTGCTTGAGCAGAATAGGAGTGAATGATGCTTGGAAAAAAAAGTGCCAGGGTTTCAGACTTGCACTTGCACTTGCACTTACTAAGTTTCTGCTCATATATGTTATATGGTAGGGTGTAGCCTTATTGGCTACATTTAGTGATAGCCGTCTTCTGTGTGGTGAGAGGTTGTGCTAATAAAGTCTTTGATTAATAAAATGACAGTGTCACTGCAACTGGAACACTTGCTTGAACTTGAGTTTGACTTGTAAAACAATTATGCATGTAGCATGGGACCAGGACTCTGCATGCACCACATCAAAAGGAAATTAAGTGTGTCTAGTATTAAATACTGGAGAGGATGTAAAAATCTGCATTAAAATACTAAGAAAGATAATATTTTAAATCAACCATCTTTTAGAGTAGTATCTCAACTTTCTAATAATATGTAATATTTTGATTAGGCCCGTACTAGTCGGCTGTGTCTGAAAGAAGAGGTCATTCATGGCTCCTTTGGAATGGAACCTGATCCACAAAGGTGGAGAGCAGGTATATGCTTTGCAGAGCTTGTTAGGCAAGGCAAATTGACAGGATAAGAGGAAATGTGGACAATAGGTGTGAGAAGCCAGGTAAGAAATAATATACCATAGCCTTTTTCCATTCTGGTAAATAGCCTCTGTGTAATCCTGGACAACGAACATCAATAATGTCTCCCAGACTGCCTTCTACACATTCAAAATTCTGACAGAATTTATTCTGCCTTGACACAACCTAGCACTGAAGTGTTAGTCAATGCCTTAATTACATCTCGCATCGACTACTGTAATGGCTTCCTTCCTGGCATCCCAAATAAACTCCTACACAGATTACAGCTCATTCAAAACTCTGCCACCAGCATCATCACACACAACAACCTAGAAGACCATATTACGCCTTACCTTATTTGACTCCATTGGCTCTCTGTCACTTATTGGATGAACTTCTACATTTTTCTCCTTACATTTTAAGCTTTACACAACATAGCCCACAGCTTCATCGCTGACCTCCTCCAACCTATACTCCTGTTCATTCCCTGTGATCCTCATCTGCAGGTTTAACTTTTAACTTCAGTACAATGGGTGCTAGGGCCTTTTCTGTTGCAGTACCCAAACTATGGAACACTTTAACCTAACATATCCAAAATATGGACTCCATTGCAAACATTAAAACTTCTTTAAAAATCTTTGTATTCCAACTGTTCTATATGGTATCTGCTATTTACTGTTGTCCATTATTGCTCAATTCATGCCGATTTCACTATTGATTAAAAATTAGTAAGCAAACATTACATATACATTAATCTTTAATATTGTTTTATTACTGTGGATCTCAATACTGGTCTTTTGTACTCTGTGAGGTGCCCTTGAGTGTCATGAAATCTTCCTTAAAATATGTTATTATTATTATTATTACAGTATGTGTAAAATATTAATTAATAAAACATACAGGAGATCAGAATTTGTGAAGGCATGTACGAGCAATCTCATCTGTAGGACCTGTGAAGAGGCACGATTAAACAGAGAAAGTAAATGCAGACATGTGCCACAAAGTCCAAACATACACTGATCCGCCTAGGAACTGAATACACATCCCTGGAGCTGTAAGACCGCAAACAAGCCATTTTTTAATACTTGTAATCAAGCTTCTGAAAATAAAAATAAAAACAAACAATTAAAAAGAAAACTAATATGAACAACAGAAGTATAGCACTATGATATTTGGTAGCCTAAAAAGAAGATTGTATTTTAAATGGTTAATATGCTACTAAACAATTGCGGTTGACACAGATGAACTAACAATAAAACTACTGAACGAGATCTCAGAAATTATAACAGTAAAATACATTAATCTAGTAATTTACTGAACCCATTTTTCTGTAACAGTATCACAGTTGGCAGTACAGATGCTATATTTCTAACCCGATATGGTGCAAAGGAACTGTAAAGCTTATTCAGTAAAGAAACATGGGCTGCAGAGAAATTCAAGGATAAATTAAACAAACACAAAGTACCAGGAAATATTACTGAAATAGAATCTGTATCAAGTACATATCAGAGCAAACAGTTCATGACATGGTTTGCTGAGGCTTGTTTGCCCTGAACTGAATCATCGTTAACACAGAAAAGCTGGATTGCTAATGCATTCAGATTTCATCAGTATGTTAGGATTTACCAAGCTACAAAAACATAATAAATTACTGTAAACACATCTTATTAACTCAGTCATTTTCAAATACTTTGAATGAGAACTATCAAATACACCTTTTGCAAATGACCTGTGCCTTAACAAAGGTCAGCCTCTTTTACTGTTGAAAAGTGTGGGAAAAAAAATAAAAGTGTTGCACAAATAGGAGATTTATTTTGCTGTCAAAACCAGACAAAACACATATTTTAGGTCAACGCTGGAGTGTAAGGAATTTAAAAGATACTTTGCTTTTAGTGCCTTATTACAGAAAATGAAAAACATGCATTGAACATGATGTCTCACATTATCCTTAGCACATTTTGTGGTCATGGCTTGTATTTCAAGTTAATTCATAGCAGACTTTTCGAAAGTAGTTTAAATTGTGTCAAAGGCTACAGAATATTACATTTCTTTAAAAAGGATTTCACAGCATTTAAATATGTTGTAAACAAAGTAACATTTCATAAATGTTTCTTTTATATTGTGTTTTACAGACAGTTATGTGTTATAAATCATTTCAAAGATAATAATTACTTGTATTTTAATTAACAACAAAAGGATATGTATGATAATAATTTGTATATATTACAAAAACACATTCATTTTCATTATACAAATTGTAATTAATGAAAACAAACTATTTGTTTCCCAAATCAATGCAATTTAATTGATTTTGCATGGGGGAGATTAAAATGAAGTCATAATGTCCTTCACTGAGCGCAATGAATAGAAACACAAAATTTCCTGTTAATCAAAGAGGGTATATTTTGAGTTTTTGACCTTGAGAAGTGTGCAGTACATACGAGTTTGTCAAGCATCTTATGTTTAATGCCTTATCATGTACCTGTGGGTCCTAATAACACATACAAAGCATCGGTAAAGTGATACTTTAACTCTGTGCAATGTGGCATACTAAAATAGCTTCACTTTGATGGCATAAATGGGTAGTATGTCTCTCAGTATTGAATACTTCAGTGTAACTAAGGCTTGTGAATCCTTAATAAGACCACATGAATCTGTCATAGTCACAAGTAATTTTACCAGCGTATCACAAACATTTAATATGACCCAGTCCACCAATGATTTGTGTTATTAAGACCAAAAGAATTAATTGTTAAAGTGTTATTACATAACTGTATGTGACTAATAGATGCATTATTGAAAGTACCTAATCTGAGGTGCTACCAGCTGGGCATTATACATTGTCAATGTGTCCAAAAGTGGGCCAAAAAATGGACAAGTAGAGTGTCCAGAACTGAGTCCCTGCCTTGTGCTTGTTGCTGCAAGGTACGGGCCTCTAGTCCATCATCTTAAATATGCTTTAGGGGGAGTTTTGAAATGGATGAAGTGTTTGTATTCTATCTTCTGTAATTTGAAAGCAGGAATAGTTATATTGTCCTGTGGTGGGTTGGCACCCTGCCCAGGATTGGTTCCTGCCTTGTGCCCTGTGTTGGCTGGGATTGGCTCCAGCAGACCCCCGTGACCCTGTGTTCGGATTCAGCGGGTTGGAAAATGGATGGATGGATGGATGGAATAGTTATATGACATTATTCTGCAACCTTTAATGTACTATTTTATATTCAATACTGGGGGTTCCCCCCTGCTCGCCAGCCACTTTGCGTCTCTGCCACTGGCGTTGTGAAGAGGGAGGCTGAACGCACCCCAAGGAGTCGCGATCACTCCTCCAAAACCCCCTCTTAAGCGGTGATACAATGGGAAAGAAATTGTTTTGGTTTTTTTTCCTCCTCTTTGCTCCATCAGCTGCTGGATTACTGCTGCCGCTGCTGTGCAGCGTGATCTGCATCTCGCGCTGTGCTTTGAACATTTAAAAGCCTGTACAGCAGCTGTCCTACTCTTTGTGTTTTATTTCCGGCCCTGGGCATGATTAAATCTTTTGGCACAAAGTCCCATCTCGCGAGACGCGAGTTCTTGATATTTTTTAGTTTATAATTTAAAAATTAAATTTTAAAAACAGAATAAGAATCTGATAATCAAACAATATCATATTAAAGTTCGATAAATTCTGAAAAGAATGATACCAATCATATATATGTAGGTTTTAAAGTAAGCCCGATTTAAAGCGTGACATAAAAATGTCACCGCTGCACTTTTAGGCTTAGGATTATATATAGAGTAGATATTTCTAAATCTGCATTTTGATAAGACAATATTTTGTTTTTATTAAACATTTTCTGGTATGGAAAATTCTAATTAATTTTAAAAAGAAAACATATCTTGGATTTTTATTTTATATTGGCAATTATAATAATTAGACAAGATTGTACGATACCTTTATTGTCACTGTACAATATAATGAAATATCATTTGGAGCAAGCCTATAGATGCCTTAGATGAAGGTACATAAGAATAGACATTAACCTACAAGAAGCACAAATTTCAAAGTAAACATTAAACTGTGAGAAACACAGTTACTATTACCAATTCCAAATATACACAGAGTAAAAGTAAATGTAAATATGTAAGCATAAATAATAAATGAAGTCACAGTGACGGTTACAGCCAACGTAATGGTCACGAGTTTTACATGGGTCATGTGTAAGTGTGTGACTATGTGTGGTTGTTGCACAAGTTCAGTTCAGTCAGTAGTGCTTTCTGTTATAGGAAGGGGTGGTGATTGCTGTGCATTTAATCGGCTGATTTCCTTTGGCTAAAAGCTGTTCTTCAGCCTGGTAGTGTGAGCATGCAGGGCCCTGCCAGAGGACAGAGGAGTAAAAATGCTATGACTGGGGTGTGTGCAGCTGTTTATTGTTAAATTAAAACCTCCTGACAATGAAGTTTCTATTTTTTAAATATATTCATTAATGTTCTAATTAGAAATGTGCCAGGGGAGCTGTGCCAGAAATACTCCTGCTTCACAACTTTTCCACCTGGCTTTGTGTCTTGGTTGGGGCATCTGGCATTATGGCATTCTTTCATTGTTCACAAGGTTTAGCTGGGGTACCTCTAATTTCTTTCCATAGTCCAAAGAATTACAGTTCCTTTAGCTGCTCAGTCTAAATCATTCAAAGATGTACGCATTTATGCCTTGCAATGGACTGCCATCCCATCAAGATTTGATAATAGTAATAATAATTATTATTGTTATTATCATCATTCCTTGTTCAGCAGACAGCATGACCCAGGACAATTTTCACCCATTACTACCAAGGCAAGCTCTTACCAATTGTAACCCTGTATGTTCAGGGAATGAAGGGATGAATAGCACTGTAGGCATATGGGAATAAATTTATTAAATAACTTACTTGAGACTTTCCAAGTTCCTAGACAGACATTCTCCAAACTGAAAAAACTAAAACAGCCAAAATGACATAAAATACATACTATGTACAAAATTAGATTCATTTGTTTTTTTACCCCAACACACATAATTTAGCTTCTGAATCTATGATGTTGTTATTTGAGTTAAAAATATTGCAGTTTGCTGGAACATTTGTTTCATTTCCAGCATACCGACAGCAGTAACATGTTTTGCTTTTTGCACTAACAACTAGGTCTACATTGTAAATCCAAAACTATATGATCAATATGTGGAGCATATGATTTTACATGCTGTATGTGCCGGATGTGTGTCTTCCATGGCTTTCCCCAGTTTTCCATCAGTAGCTTTGTTATCTGAGATGCCGCTGTCTCAGCCCATTTCCCCCACTCTGATTTTATTCTTCCTTTAGCTGAGGAACTGCAGAAATTTTCTTCAAACATGGTATCGTTATTTTCGGAAGGTATAACTTTATTTTTACATTTATGATATTCCTCGCTGGCCTCCTGGGAACAGGTATCTTGCTGGAACAAGGCAGGCTTGTGTGGCACACTGGTAACATTTTGGTGGATGTGGAGGATGCCTCCACTGTTCTGTCTTAGGAGTCGACAAGCTGTAGGCCAGCCCTCTTCAGAGCTAGGAATTAATCCCAAGTTTACTCTGTCAGCAACATCGCACATGGAAAGCTAGAGGAAAGAGAAAATTGTTTGAACATGCATCATCAAAACAATTATTAAAAGCATATAAAAACATTATCTTTTTGGTTGTTACTTTACTCATTTTATAAACGTAAACATAAAAAAACTATAGAATTTTGATAGCTTGTTTGTTTTTTGAATTATAGGCTCCTGGCGTAAGAACAAGGACTATACCAAATCTTTAAAAATGTATCTAGCAAAATAATTAATCAGTAGTCAGGCTGACAATAAATATATTAATATTTCTCACACTTATACAAACAAAAAACTATAATTGCTTTTGATGTTAGTGTCTAACATAGGATAAAGCTGATGAAAAGTGTTTATTTCTGAAGCAATGGAACAACAGAAATAAGCTGGGAATATATACCTCCAGCATCAGGCATACTGCAGCACTGCATATTTAAACTAAGTACCGGTAAGTTACATATACTATGGAGGCATATCAAATTATGGATAAACATTGTGATGTACATCTAGTGGCTCCTTTGCAAACATTAACAAGTAAGCTGCTCAAAATGAGAAATTCTACCATGTGAAGCTTGCATGTTCTGCCAGCGTCTGTGTGGCTCTTCCACTAAGTACTTTGCTTTTCCTTCCACATCCTCCAATATGTGCGCGAAACTAGTGATTTCAAACAAATTTGCTCTAAGAGAGTATGAGTGGGCCCGGCAATGGGTCACGTCCATTTCCAGGGTTGACTGCTGCCCAGTGCTACCAGTACAGGCTCCAGTCTCTCTTTCAAAAAAAAAAAAAAAAAGGATTATATGGGTTTGAGAATGTTATGTTTTTTTTCAGGAGGATTCTTGCACTATATAACACTTTTAGAGAAGTCAAGAGTTAGTTTTCAGTCCTTCGATACTACTAAGTCTGCAAAGATTCTGCAATTTCCAAATCTAAAGCCACTGGAGGAAGCATAACTTAAAATATTTTATGGTAGAAATTACAGCCCTAGTATTTAAATTTTTCTAGTTTTTAAACTAGTGTGATTATAATATAAAGAATTTACAATACATTATTTAAAAAAAAAAGCTTTTCAGACTCATATAGAGGATGCAGAGCCAGGTTATGATTGATTACATACTGAAGTACATGTACTGTATATTCATGATGTTCTCGATAAACTGCTACATTTTTGTAAATTTAAATATGTGCAAGTAACAACTTAAAATTAAAGTTTTCTTTTCTTTGGTTTTTGGAAGGGTGGGGGGTGGGGTAAGTGATCTAGATAAGATATATTACTGTACATATAATTAGAAGAGAGAAAGAAAGCAGTTGTTTTTAATACCTGTCTGTTATCACCTTCATGGATTACACATTTGTGGGACACTCGGTTAAGGTGGAGGTTTCTGCGCAATGCACTTACTGCATCGGGGTTCCACTCACAAGCATGTACCAGACTAGCCTTGCTGTGTATCAGGTAAGGAAGCGTGAAATAACCAATACCTGTGGAGAAAGTACTTATGGTTTTCAGAAAGGAAACACCTTTGCAAATTTGTATTAGGGTACCTTAAAACAATATTGTTATCTAGTTTTGAAGTATTTAAGTTCATAGCTAAAAATCCCAGCCAGATGATTACGTTTAAGCAGGAAAAGTAATTGGTTAAATAGATACACATGGGTAAAAAATGCAAAAATAAAATCCAGAATCAAACATAAAAATGTATATGCTCTTATTGTCACCATCTTTTGATTGTTTTTACTGTGGAAGTTACACATAAAAAAAAAGATTAACTATGTGGTATATCCAATTAATTTACTTGTGTAGAAACATAATGATTGTTACACATTTGTAAAGCAATATCTTTCTAAGAATAACCCTGATAAATGTAACATATTGTATAAGGTAACATTTGAAAAACAACATACAGGGTATGCATAGTAACAGAGTTAAAAGAGGTAAAAAGGACAATTTTATTATTACTCTATATAAACAGTAAATCAGCGACTGATTAGTAATGTAAGTTAAATGATTTGGATTTTCCTGCTGAGATATGCAATATTTGCTTGATAGTGCAACAATTTTAAAATGTGTTATGAAAGACATGGTAGCATTAGTTTACTAATGAGACTGAAGATTTGAATTACAGTATATGTGAAGTGTAGTGCTTTAACTAAAGGTTATGTAGTGAATGAATAAAAGAAATCCTAGTTAATTAGGCATTGGCCCAGCTTGAAACAGGTGAATGTCCTTTTGTACCTGCATACAGGTCCACCACAGTTTCTCCAGTGCAATCAAATGTCATTATTCTGAGCTTCTCTGTAATATTTCCTGAAGAGAACATGCATTTTGTGACATCAAATTCATACCTGCGAGGAAAAAGTTAAGTTCCAAAGTTAATATGTCTGTTTTTGTTTTTATTAAGTAGACTGAAGGACTACAAACTTTACCAGTGCTTGTAAAATTTATAGAAAATGCACAGTTATGCTGACTCAAAGATTGATCAAGGTAAGCAGTGTGGGATGATAGTTTGTCAATGGAAGTTGTATTGTATTTGATATACAACTGAGGAACATTACAGTATGACAGAGTCATTATCATTGAAGAAGATATTTTGAGCATCACCATTTGCTGCTATAGCAAGAGATTAAATGTAATCTTTGTTCAGAACCTTAAGAGAGAAAAATTAGGTGGCAGTGTATTCTACAAAAAAAAAAACAAAAAAGGTTTGGCATACAGTGGAACCTCGGGAACCCGAAGTAATTTCCCCCATAGGATTGTATGTAAATACAATACATCCGTTCTGGACCGTACGAACTGTAAATAAATATATATACACTCTCTCGCGCTCTTCTCTCTCTCGCTCTCTCTTTCTCTCTCGCTCTCTCGTTTGCTGCACAGGGAGAGACTGAACATGTGCAAAAATCATCGGAGCATACGAACTGGAAGTGAAACTGGCTTGTTCGTCACCCGAGTGTGGGGTCGTGATCAGATGCAAAAGTTTGGCAAACTTTTTGGTCGTAACCCGATTTGTACGTGTTCAGAGACGTTCGTGAACAAAGATTCCACTGTATATAGTTCTTAATTTAAAAAAATCAGTATGTAATTACTAAACTGTAAAATCCCCAAAAAAGTAAACTATGTAATAAATATTTAAATAACAAATATTCCATCCATCCATCCATTTTCCAACCCGCTGAATCCGAACACAGGGTCACGGGGGTCTGCTGGAGCCAATCCCAGCCAACACAGGGCACAAGGCAGGAAACAATCCTGAGCAGGGTGCCAACCCACCGCAGGACACACACCCACACACCAAGCACACACTAGGGCCAATTTAGAATCGCCAATCCACCTAACCTGCATGTCTTTGGACTGTGGGAGGAAACCGGAGCTCCCGGAGGAAACCCACGCAGACACGGGGAGAACATGCAAACTCCACGCAGGGAGGGCCCGGGAATCGAACCCAGGTCCCCAGATCTCCCAACTGCGAGGCAGCAGCGCTACCCACTGTGCCACCGTGCCGCCCATAACAAATATTGCAGTAGTTATTTATTATAAAAACAGCTATAATTAGATGTAGTATTCTACATTGTTTCTGACTAAGTGTTGAGAATTGTCAACACCATTGTAAACAATGCAACTGATAGTGAAAAGCAGTAGCACACTGAAGTGTTATAAAATGTAGCATGTGGCCACAATATACAAAGTATATTATCATTATCATCATCGAATTAACAGCCATTTGTCAGATTAGAGCGTCTCTCTCCAGTGGTCCTGCGCATCTGTGAGATCAACACTTTTTATATCATCCAAAACCACATCATCATTGGCCTTCCTCTTTGCGTTGTCCCTTCCACCTCCATGTTCATGCATCTCTTCACCCAAACATCCTCTACGTTTTGCTTCACATTACCGAACTACCTTAATCCGATTCTCCTCAGCAGAACATACTGTATATTTCCTCCCCACTAAGTCTTTCCCTTAACTATGCATTTGTATTCCTCTCACGTCGTTCCACATATCCATCGGATCATTTCCATCTTTGTTCTTCCGATCTTTCTACATATTCTGCCTTTATCAACCATGTCTCAATCCCGTGGATCATATTACTCAGTTGCTACATAGGTTTCAAAAACTTTTCCCTTTCATTGCAAAGTTCAACTTGTTGCAGATATTTTGTTGTTTTTAAGAAAAGTTTTCAAGTAAACTAACTCTTCTGTAAGTATTGTTGCTGGTAACAAGCATACATCATCCAAATAGAAATATCCTGTACCTGATTCCATTGTCCACATGGTTTACCCAGCTGTCCTCACCCAACAGTAGTGTAACCACAGGCGTACGAAATCCATCTCTAGATATTCTGCTTATTTTAGCAACCCTTTTTACTCCCAGAGCTGTGGCCACCGTCTTCCAAATGTCTGACCCTGAAAGTACCCAAAACATTAAATGCTGATCGCATTGAATCTTACAAAATACATTTTAATTGAGATTATATTTTCAAATGTGTTATTTACCATTTGTTTTAAAATATGCCTTCTCAATAATGCAAAATGCATCTTGCATACAGTATGTAACAAACTGGACATTGCTATTTGTTTTATAAAGCAAAAAGAATAAAATTAAAACAACATCTGGTCATGCTTTAGCCTTGTATGGGCATCTCATTTGAAGCAAGTTGCTACTCACCAAATTTTTTCCATATAGGATCCTGAAAGGTGCTTTCTGCGATAAGGATTAAATCTCCATGTTGTTTCCAGGTTTGAGGAAGATCCCGGACAAGTTCTTCACTCCACATGACTTCGGTACTTTCTACCAGTGATCTTACATGCTCTTGAAGCCGGCGTTGAAGAGACTTCACACATGACTTCTTAGATGAAACCAGAGTTTGACTCTAAAAAGACGATAGTTTGTCGAGCAGAAAACAAATACTGTGATATTAAGCAAGCAAGGAATGTTTTTATGTTAAATTTATGCCAGCAGAAATATGGATGCAGGAACAATTACAAAGGAGCAGATGCAAAATATGCAAGGTCGAAGTATTTAAATATAAATAGTATTGAAGATTATTTGAAGAAAATTAAATATTGAAGCCTGCAGTGAAATTCTGCCTATTACATATGTATCTCTCCTATAGAACATTTTGTGAAGTGTATGTTTCACCAGGGTATAAAAAGAGAGAAAATACATATTTAGAAAAGAAAATAATTGATTGTTCATCTTCATAAATCAGGTAACAGATACAAAAATACACAAAAGTTAAATATAATGCCATTATACAGCAATACTGAAGCAGTGTGAAACCACTAACATAATAGTTATATTACCAGGAAAAGGACACAAATGCAGCTTGCCCCAACACACAGTGAGAAAGATGATAGGCGAGGAAAAAAAAAATCAAAGAGTCAAGGCTGAGCAGTTGCAGTTTCTAGTTGCATCTCAGAGTCACCAATTTTTCAATTTAACAATTAGACATTACATGTGTGAAAGGAGGTTATTTGAAAAGTTTATCAGAAAAGCAAGCTTGCAGACAGCAAGAAATAAACTTTACTGCCTATCATTTGCCAAATGTTTGTTGGGCTTTAAAAGTTAAGTTTTGTATTTTTCAAGTCAAATTTATTTCTTCACAAAGACGGTATATGTGCTTTTTCCATGCCAAATGACACTGTCTGAGAGACAAGCAAATCTTCACCTTCAAAAGGTTTTAATTTAGGACAGTTCCTAAACATCCAACTCCTGTGATTCAGGAGCTACATAGTATTATTGTTCACAATTAGGGTCCAGTCCCTCATGTATTGTAATGTGACCTGCAGTGTTGCTGGAACACAATTTTAAGGTGAATTACATGTGTAAAATTTCTGGACAGAGGAAATGTCCTAGACGATCCCAAGTCATTTTGAGGGTGTACTCACACTAGGCACGTTTGTTTTGTACCATGCCCAAGTGCGATTGTCCCCCCTCCCTACTCCCCCGCTGACCTGCACTCACACTGTGCTTAATGCTCTGGGTCCAGGCACACTTTCATCATGACCACGCAACTTCGTGTAAAGCCAAAACAAGATCCGAACATAGAGTGATAGCATGCATGTCAAAATGATTTTACTTATTTTGTGGTTGTTTTGGAGTTGTGTAATAATAATTCTTTGCATTTATATAGCGCTTTTCTCACTACTCAAAGCGCTCAGCAATTGCAGGTTAAGGGCCTTGCTCAAGGGCCCAACAGAGCAGAGTCCCTATTGGCATTTACGGGAATAACCGGCAACCTTTCGATTGCCAGTGCAGATCCCTAGCCTCAGAGCCACCACTCAACGCTCTACCCTCTTACAGATTTATTGGGTGTGCAACACAGAGTTTTCCTTCTAATTGTGCTGCATGTCCAAGAAGATTTTCATGGTGACAAATGATGTTAAGGGAGGAATTTGCATCATTGACGTCATGTCTGTTTTCTGTGTTCAGGCACATTTAGTGATCACACTGTTCCTGAATGCTACTGAACTGTGCTCAGGCCCACCTCTTCCAAACGGCTGGCCCAGCATGGAGTGACCACACTAGTCAAATGAACTAGACTTTGCGGGGTTACATGCGGACAAACGTGCTCGGGCATGGAATGAATGGTCAGTGTGAGTACACCCTGAAACTCAAATATTATAGGAAGATGTACTGTGCTATTTTCTGTACCAGAAGAGGCTGCACCAAGTACTATATGCATGGGATTCAATACTTCTAATGCCATTTGTTCAGAAAAAAATATTTTAAAACAAATTGATAGTTTACTAATTTTGCCAGTATAAAATACAGCTTTTTGTTTATATTTACCAAGAATACCAGTACTACTTGAATGTACTCTAGGTTTACAGTATTTAAAAAGTTCGTTCCTTTTAAAAACAATGCATGTGGTAAACGACTTCAGCCAATTAACCAATTATATTTTCTAACGTATTACGAGTTCCAACTTATTTATAACTAGATGTCATATACCAGATTTACATTTTTCCCATACCTTCATGTGTGTAATAGAACAGGTGCCCTCTGGTGCAGCAATGTCCTGGAGGTGCTGGAGGTTTAATTCGGCCAGTCTGGAGATCAGGACAGGCAGAGCCACTTTATTATCGGTCAGATTTCGTAGTCTGAACCTGGTGTCTAGGAAGCCATTCTTCTCCAGATGTGTTCTTTCCCAGAAAAGAAGTTATTATAAAAATAATGCACCGTGCAACCCAACAAAGTACATAACATCAGATTTTAATTTAGCAATTTACATATTTTTCTGCTTTATTCCTACTTTAATCTAAAAACACTAATTTCATTACTATGATTTAAAATTTTATTTATTTATTTATTTTATTTACAGAATTACAACTTTATAGTGTCCACAGACATATTTAGGAGATGAATCTGTGATTCTCTCATTTATTTACATTTGTTTTTAATGAGACACACAAGTATAAAGTTTTAAAAAATGAAAAGGGCAACAGAGGGGAATCATGCTAAGCTTCAAGCCACATATGCGAGCAGTCTTTAATCTGTTGCCAGGACTGATAATAAAATTACAGCAGTAACAAACATAATTTGCCATTTGATTATATGCATTATCATTGCTTGCAAGAATAAGTACAGTGTACCTTTTTAACAAATCCTCCATTTTTAATGGGTGTTCTTTTTCATCTCCCTGCCATATCAGAGTCAGTCCTGTCATACACATTGGAGATGCGTTTAGCCCTGGTCTCTCTTCACCTTATCTACTGGGACCTCATGCATAATGCCATGCGTAGAATTTGCACTATAACATGACATAAGCAAAAAAGCGGAAATGTGCTTACGCACAAAAAAATCCAGATGCATAAATCTGTGCGAACGCCAACTTCCACGTTCTTCCACTCCATAAATCCCTGTCAACGTGAAAAGTAACGCACATGCACGCGCCTGCTGTCCCGCCCCAACTCCTCCCAGAATTACGCCTCTTTGAATATGCAAATCAATATAAATAGCCCTTAAGATCAGCTTTCTGTGAAAAGACAATGGCAAAAGCACAAGGGAAAATAGAAGGATTTCAGCGAATACCAAGTGGAGGCAAGGAAAAACGTACTATTTGTTGTTTTAAACAGTGGTATAAACAACAAAAGGAAGTTGATTGAGTGACACAGCGTGTCGGAGAAACTTGAAAGCTCAAGTTCATAAAGTCGCACAGTGCCCGAAATAAAAAAAGAAGTTGTCACATATCAAAGTCGCCATGAAAAGGCAAGTCGTAGCCCACCGTCTGAGTGGTCACATGAAAGCTTATTAGGGTACAGAGGAAAAAAAAATAGGCACACAGTGGGGAAAAAAAAGCACGAAATGTCAACTTTAATCTCTAAATTTCCACTTTAATCAAGTAGTTTATTTTGTCATTAAAGTAGATAATCATAAACTTCATCTTAAAATCGTTTAATGTTTAGTTTCTCAAATCCCATCATAACTAAAGTAGCACGTTAAATGCTTTGTTTTGTATGTGCTCTGTGTGTGTGAATCACTACGTGCTTCCGGGCTTTCTCTTCCTCCGACAGGACACAGAATCCATTACATTCATAATATTACAGCTCTCTGAATAATTAAAATACTGAGATGTATACATGATATCATTTTCATGATGATAGGAGTTAAAGCATGTTATTAAACATAGGAACACGGTGGCGCAGTGATTGTTCATGTCTCATGCAAGATGCTTGCTGTGCCATGCGTGACCTTCGATGAAATACTTTATTGCAGCAGTACTGTCTCTTTCAAACGTACTAACCTCCAATTCCTGTTCCTACTTTTCTTTCTCCAAATACCCAATCGCCACACAATCAACTCTGTAATAGACATTAAGCCATCTGTAAGCTTAGAACGCCGATTCTTCAAAACTTTTAAGGAACATTGAAATATCTTCGTAGTACGTGTTTAATTATTCTATCCATCTATCCTTCCAGCACCAGCAAGAATACAGCGTGAGGCAAGAACAATCCGTGAATGCTAGCGCTGCGGCACCATGTCCTCACATGTTTAATTATTAACAATATAGATTATTTAAACGAAGTTAAAGTTTTATCTGTATAATATAATAAACATATTTTGCTGTATTTCATCTTAAAAATGATATTGTTATCATATGTAAATACGCGCTTTATAAAGTGGCCCAGGTTGTGCATTATTATAACTGTATCGCAAGTTTACAGTGAGGTAATTGTACTTATAAATACAAACAGTTCTACAAGGAGCACTTGATTGACTGATTGATTGCGTTTATAGTTCTTGGGATGAAACTATTTCTGAATTGTGAGGTCAGTACAGGAAAGGCTCTGAAGTGTTTGCCGTATGAGAGCAGTTCAATAGACAGCATGGCCGAGGCAGCGTGTGCTAGATGCTGTATACCAATAATTCTCTTTCTGATAAGCTGCTGTACAGCTGTGATTCCCCACTCAGATACAGTGATATAAATACTCCAAGTGGTGCAGTGAGAGTAATATGGAAAAAGATGATCCGCTGTGGCAACCCCTAACGGGAGCAGCTGAAAGAAGAAGAAGAAGAAGAAGGTGCAGTAAGAGTAACAACGCTAAAGCAGCTATTGTATTTAGAATAGTTTGACCATTCTGTGGACCATTATATTGTTACAGGTTAATTACAATCAGATGCATTAAACTAATCAACAATAAACGGTTAATTTCAGTGTATTTATAAAGCCGCGTCAGGGATGTGGATCTAAAAAAGAAAGGGTAACCACACAGGAACAGTAGCACTGCTTTGACGCTGGGTGCCGCCAGTCTGCAAAACTGAGCGCAGAAATTGCGTACGCCAGGGTATGAGCTACTGTGGAAATGTGTGTGGCTTTACGCCAAGTTTAGCAACCGTATACTAGGACTGAGTGGTGTCCTAGTATCCTAGTATCCTGGTGTCCTAGGCGGAAGCACGAGCGTAGCAGCGAGCAGAAGCACCGAGCAGAAGCACAGAGCAGCGGCGTCTCCCACAGGCACGTAACCCTTCGCAAACACCCGAGTAAGTTCATCGGAAGTAAAGCCGGCAGTTGACCAGAAGAAATAACCGGCAGTGAGAAACTTGAAGCCGACGGTCTCTGAAGCAGAAAGCACTTAAGTAAACTACAGAAAATGGAGAAGATGACATCAATACTAAACGTAAGTTCTATCTGCTCTCTGCCCATTGAGGGCACGTTTATATGTTGTGTGTCCTG
This sequence comes from Erpetoichthys calabaricus, assembly GCF_900747795.2. NCBI lineage: Eukaryota > Metazoa > Chordata > Cladistia > Polypteriformes > Polypteridae > Erpetoichthys > Erpetoichthys calabaricus. The sequence goes on along the minus strand of NC_041405.2, from coordinate 92,463,781 downwards.
TAGCACGTACAGTTCAGGTTTTCCGGCCGACATTGTAGACAGCTTCACCTGCCAAAAGTGTTTAGTTAATTCAGAGTTGCTCGGGAAAATACGCGAATTGGAGGACCGCGTTAGGAATCTGATAGCGATTAGGCAAACCGAAAATTGGATCGACTCGGTTTGTTTAGACAATTCGGCTACTTCTGATTCGGCTTCAGTCTCTCCTGGTCCCACTGTAGTCAGTGCGCGGCCGAAGTCAGCAGCACCAATTCAGCCACAGGGCGAGTGGGTAACAGTAAGACGGGGGTCTAAGAATCCAAAATGTAGTCCCCCGGCACCCAGGTCACCAATTCGGACCCAGAACAGATTCTCAGCACTCCGCAGCACGCCTGTGGAAACTGAGAATAAGAAAGTGCTCATAATTGGCGATTCCATAGTGCGGAATGTTAGAATTCCAAACTATGTTAAACCAGCAGTTCATGTTAAGTGCCTCGCAGGGGCCAAGATTTCTGGCATAGAGGCCGCATTGGACCGTGTCGCCGACGATGAAGTATCTACCTTATTGCTGCATGTCGGCACTAATGATATTTATTCACAGCAATCTGAGGTATTAAAGTGGAACTTCATCTCTCTTTGCATCAAAGCTAAAAGAAAATGTCAGAATTTAGTTGTATCTGGCCCCTTACCAAGATTATATAGAGGGGATGTGATTTATAGCAGATTGCATTCCCTTCACTGCTGGCTAGAAACCTGGTGTGCAAACAAAAGCATAGCGTTTGTGAACAATTGGGATGATTTTTGGGAAAGGCCTGGATTTTTCAGAAGAGATGGTCTTCATCCTAACTGGAGGGGATCTTATGTATTATCCCAAAATATGGCAGCAAAACTGCCTGGTTGACTGATTAGAGCACCATCCAGGCCGCAGTCATGTGATCTTAAATCACAGGCTGTTGTTTATCCCACCTGTTACTTTCCTGAAGCTGTTACCCATAATCCTTGTCTTGGGGCATCCAGTAAATTTAGTCTTGATACAAACCTTAAATTAATTGATAACCAAAAAATAAGGTGTATAATTAGACCAAGGGATAAAACCAGACCCTCCACCAGGGGCATCTGTAATAGAAATTTACTACAAATTAAAACAAAAAGTACCGGTATATCACCAATTCAGAAAGAAGCATACAGTTTTAAATGCTGCTTATTGAACATTCGCTCTCTTGGCACTAAAGCTGTTTTGGTAAATGATATTATATTAAGTACAAAATCTGATCTGTGTCTTCTCACCGAAACCTGGCTTAGTAAATGTGACACTGTCCCCCTAGCTGAGGCGTCACCAGATGGATACTCGTTCCTTCATAAGTCTAGAGATTCTGGTCGAGGAGGGGGCCTTGGAATAATTCATTGTAACAAAATGCAAATCACTTCTAAAAATTTAGGCAACTTTACATCCTTTGAAGCATTCATTTTAAATATTAAAACAGATTCCAACACAATTATAGTGCTAGTCTATAGACCACCAGGGCCGTATTCATTGTTCATGTCTGAATTTAGCAACCTTTTATCTGACTTGGCTATAAATTATGATCACGTAGTACTGATGGGAGATTTTAATGTACACATTGATGTGGAAACTGACACTTTTAGCAAATGTTTTACTTAAACAAATTCAGTAGGATTTTGTCAGAATGTCAAAGGTCCAACTCATAATCATAACCACACATTAGATTTAATTATAACTTACAAAGTTGAAATTCAAAATTTAATTATTACTCCATTAAATGAAGTTATTTCTGATCACTACTTAATTACATTTGATTTAGTCCTGCCCTTGCCAACACACTCCCAGATTAAAACAAAGACAGTGCGACATCTAGATTGTAATTCTGCTTCAAAATTTATAGATACTCTGAGTAAGTCGAGTGTAATTGTGGAAAACCATTTAGATCAGTTAACATCAAATGTAAACACGGAAAACAATTTAGATGAGCTAAGATCACATTATAATGTGACCTTGAGAGATGCTCTGGACACAGTGGCTCCCCTTAAAACAAAAATGTTCAAAGCACATAGAAACTCTCCCTGGTTTAATGAAAACACTCGAGCTCTTAAATTAGAGTGTCGAAAACTGGAGCGCAGATGGAGAACAACAAAGCTACATGTCTTTCAAATTGCATGGACAGAGAGTGTTAATAAATATAAAAAAGCCCTCTTTAAAGCTCGGTCAGAATATTATTCTACATTAATAGATAGCAATAATAAAAATCCTCGGGCACTGTTTAGAACAGTGGCTAAATTAACAAATGGAAATTCAGATCAACAGTGCAAAATACCAACAGACATTAGCAGTACAGACTTTATGAACTTCTTCAATGAGAAAATTAAAAATATAAGATCCCAGATCTCTGCATCACAGTACAAACCAAATACTAGCTTAGCAGACCCTGTCTCACACTGCACTCAGCACTTTAGTAATTTTAATCCTGTAACTGAGCAGGAAGTCTTAAGTTTAATTTCTAAAATGAAGCCCACTACTTGTTCCCTAGATCCAGTGCCAACAAAACTAGTAAAAAGTGCAATGGATGTTCTTGCAGCGCCTATCCTAAACATTATCAATAGTTCATTATTGCATGGCACAGTACCTGATGCACTAAAAGTGTCAGTCATTAAACCATTACTTAAAAAGTCAGACCTTGACCCACATATACTAAATAATTATAGGCCTATTTCAAATTTACTGTTTCTCTCTAAAATACTAGAAAAAGTAGTCGCCAGTCAGCTTCAGACACACCTTACGCATTACAATTTATTTGAGAAATTCCAGTCTGGTTTTCACACAGGTCATAGTACAGAAACGGCACTAACACGGATTGTAAATGACATTCTGATATCCTCTGATGAAGGAAACTCCACTGTAATTATGTTGTTGGACTTAAGTGCAGCATTTGACACCATCGACCATTCTATTTTACTGCACAGGCTAGAAAATGATGTTGGGCTTACAGGCACCGTGCTCGCTTGGTTTAGTTCTTACTTATCAAATCGATTCCAATATGTACAGAAATGTGCTGACAGTACTCCATCATTATACACAGAAGTTCAATATGGTGTCCCGCAGGGCTCAGTACTGGGACCTTTACTGTTTTCACTGTACATGCTTCCACTGGGATCTCTCATTAGGAAACATAATGTTAATTTTCACTCGTATGCAGATGACACCCAGTTATACCTTTCATTTAAATCAAATGAAGTTTCTCCAATGTTGTCTTTAATTAGTTGTGTTAGTGAATTAAAGGAGTGGATGAATAAGAACTACTTGTCTTTAAATATAGATAAAACAGAGATGTTAATTGTTGGAGGGAATGATGCTGATCACAACAATATTTTGTCATCATTTAACTCAGTGGGATCCCAGTCAATTTTACTGAATCAGCCCGCAATCTAGGAGTTATCTTTGACTCTAGCATGTCATTTAAAGCGCATATTACAAAGTTGTCCAAGACATGTTTCTTCCATCTTAAAAATGTTAGGAAATTAAGGCGCTTTTTAAATAAACATGATTCTGAGAAACTAATTCATGCATTTATCTCTAGTAGGATTGACTACTGCAATGCGGTGTTCACTGGATGTTCAAACTGTTCTTTATACAGCCTCCAGTTAATCCAAAATGCGGCTGCGAGAATTATTACAAGAACAAGAAAATACGAACACATAACTCCAGTTCTTAAATCCTTACACTGGCTCCTGGTTAAGTTTAGGGCAGATTTCAAAATCCTTCTTTTAACATATAAAGCATTAAATGGTCGAGGTCCGGCTTACTTGTCTGAACTTATCATGACTTACAAACCAGAGTGCACATTAAGATCTCAAGATGCCGGTCTGCTTATGATTCCAAGGATTAATAAAATAACAGTGGGAGGTCGAGCTTTTAGTTACAGGGCCCCTAAACTGTGGAATGGTCTGCCTGCTACTATAAGAGATGCCCCTTTGGTCTCAGCTTTTAAATCCTGGCTGAAGACTCACTACTTCAGTTTAGCATATCCTGACTAGAGCTGCTGATTAACTATACAGACTGCATCTCTGTTGTTAGTCATTAGCACTTAAACATAAGTAACATGACAGTTATAATTGTATACTAACCCTCACTTATTCTGTTTTTCTTCTCGGTACTCAAATGTGGCACTTGGTGCCATGGCCCACCTGCCAAGTTGTTTTGCCTGCCTAAGGAAAAGTCATCTCTGATGGAGGATCGCAGGAATCATGGGAAAGAGGGGTCCTTTCATCGGATTGGCTGGCCCAGCACTGTTTCAGCCGTGGAATGGCCAAATGGGGGAGGCAGCTTGAAGGATGAGGTCTCCAGGACTCTACACAAATCCAAATCTTATTATGGGATATATCATCTACTGTTAAATTCTGCTCTGTACTTCTAAAATTTATATTTTTTATTTCTTACTATATTGATAAATTGTTCTGTTCTGTGTACTGTATTGTATTGTATTGACCCCCTTCTTTTGACACCCACTGCACGCCCAGCCTACCTGGAAAGGGGTCTCTCTTTGAACTGCCTTTCCCAAGGTTTCTTCTATTTTTCCCTACAAGGTTTTTTTGGGAGTTTTTCCTTGTCTTCTTAGAGAGTCAAGGCTGGGGGTCTGTCAAGAGGCAGGGCCTGTTAAAGCCCATTGCGGCACTTCCTGTGTGATTTTGGGCTATACAAAAATAAACTGTATTGTATTGTATTGTATTTATACATCGCGATTTGAACATGGAAACATTCTTACGCAACATTTTTGTGCATATGCACCGTTTATACATGAGTCCCTTTCTTTTACATTTGTGTGGCATCAACTTAAGGTAATTGTATGCCTATATAAATAAGAGAACAGCTTCATGTCACATAATGAAGACTTACACTACTGTGTAAAAGTCAGAAGCACATGTAAAAATATTCTTTAAAGCAAAAATGCTTTCAGAAATAATGACACAGTTCTAGATATCAAAATAAATCACCATAAAGAGCAGTGAACAGTAAAAAAAAAAAAAAAAACTTAAATCAATATTTGGTATGACTATCCTTTGCCTTTAAAACTGTATTCATTCTCTTGGGCACACTGTTGTGTAGTTTTATAAGAAAATCAGCGAGCAGTTTGTTCCGAGCCTCTTGGAAAGCTTTCAGCAGACTTTGGCCATCTCACTTCCTTCTGTCTCTCGCCAGGTAATCTCAGGCAGCATTAGTAATGCCAAGATCAGAGCTCTGTGGAGGCCATACCATCTGTTGCAGAACTCCTTCTTTTTGCTGAAGATTGTTATTTATGACTGTGGGCATGCATTTGGAGCTATTGTCCTGCTGCAGGATGATGTTGGGACCAATCAAATGCTTTCCCGATACTATTGCATAATGGATGAGAATCTGACACTTCCCAGCATTAAAGATTCCATGAATTCTGATAACATTAATAAATCAATTTGTTGAAATTCAGACACATTTTTTTCAATGAATACCACTTTGGACAAAATGATTCAGAACTGTAGGGTGTCAGAATCAACATCAGTGCTGGATGTCTTCCAGTTTCAAAGAGACACAAGTATGATGTATCTCTTATCTGCTACACTCAGTTTCTATGGCCAGTCACTGCTTTTGTGGTCCTCACCCTTGCCTGTTTCCTTGTGCTTCTTCAGAAGAGTTTGGACAATGGACATTGTCTTCCATGAAAATTCTGCCTGTGTGAGACCTTGCTGATGCTGGATGTTTATCTTGTGTCTTGTTGCTCTCTGCTCAGGTCTGCTGTGGTGAATGAACCTCCTCCTTTAGCTTGGATGTCTTTTGTCCAGTTTTAGTCCTTCTCCACTGGTTTCTGTTTCCATTAATCCATTTAGTTCAATCAACCCATGATGTCACTGATCAGCAGCACCACTTTGTTATGTTTGTTTAATATTGCACTTGTCTAGAGACCTACAAAGTAACCATGTTTTTACCTGAAGACTGGTCTAAATTTACTTTCTTTAATGAAATATTAAATGTTCCAATGAAATTCATGTGTTTTTGAAAAACGAATGTTTGAAAATCTGCAATTTACTATTTTCTACTCCAGAAGACAAAAAGAAACACTTGAGACAAAATTTATAAGAATTTGTATTTAAAAAAATCTAGGGAGTTTAAGACTTTTTGCGCACTACTGTAAATAAACTGGATAACAAAGTCAAGCAGAACTATCACGTTTTACTCAAGCACAGCCTGACAATGAGCATCTTTACACTGGATATACATGTATGATCACAGTGTGCTGTTCAACCAGCAACCCGTCAACATTTACTTAAATGCTCTTTATGCACATTGGCAGGAATATATGTTACACATTATTTAATGGCCCTTGTAAAAACTTGTATCCTCACCTGTACAACTGTGCAAAATTCTTGTGTGTCACCACAGCAGGAACCATGTCCTGATCTTCCATGGTATTCTCGATCCAAATGTCATCTAAGAAAAAAAAAACAATAAATGGATTCTATACACTTACACATTTCTTTTTCAAAAGTGACATTATTTTTTTCAAGATTGACAGTTTTCATGTTACAGTCAATGCCTAAAAATACAATGACTATTACTGTATATTAAAGAAAAAAAAATAAAACACTTGTTTTAAAAAAAGAAATTAATATGAATGGAGCTGAATATCCTTCATTTATTATAAATACTGTATGTTGAAAGGAAAAACTTTGGTTTGTTTTCACATAAAAATGCATGAATTTAGAATTTTGTCATGTAGTTAATGTGGCAATTTAAAAGCCTTTTACATGTTTATAAAAATGTAACACTTTTTACATGAAATGAATTATCCTAAATGCAAAGGCTTCATATTATACAACATTTATCCTAAAATGAAACTCTTATTGCTTTTGTGAAAGGAAATCAAATTTGAAGCAGGCAGCCTGTCTGCAGTCTGTCACTCTTTGTAAACTCGTTGTAATGCCTTAATGTTATCGTTTTCATTGAACAGATTATTTAATGGAGAGGCACTCCCTGCTAACTTCTGTTCAAACCCACCATTTACTGATATAGAACTTTTTAAATTCAATTGATCAAAGTGTAATATTGCTATTTTGCCAGAGGGGTCTACTTGCAGGACATGTTGTACACCAACTTGGGCTGTGTTATAAAAAGCATCCTATGACACTCACAAAGTGAGATTCATACGTTCATAGCGTATGAATCCCCCTGAGTTTCTTTTAGTTATTTTTTAATAAAAAAACGCTTGGCATTCTCACACCAAACCTAAGGATGAAGCTCCTTTCTTCCACTCTTTCAATAGCTGTCAGTTTTATTGTAATTAAACATACATAACATCCTCAAGCCTACTTAATCTGGGGGACCAGAACCTCTATTGAGAAATTCAGAAAAATCAACATTGCCTTTGACACTACAGAATGTGCTATCAAAGGAAAGAAAATAACTTTTGCTGCTGCACCTTTTGAGAAAGCCAGGGAATAGTATTTCGGTATTGCTGTCTTTGCGTTAATAGAATGATTAATTATATTGCGATTTCAAATTTTACTTTACATTGCAGGCTTTTACTACATAAATGCACACCAGTCCTTCCCTATTTGCAATCACTCTGTATGAAAACTTTTGTTATTTTAGCATCCGTAAGTTCACTATCCACATCGCACCCCGCTATTCTAAATCTGCATCCAAAAAATGGAAAAACCCCGCAAGCGCCGATCTAGAAAAAACGAAGATCACGAGAAGACAGCAGAGATACGAAGAGCTCGCCACAGGCAGACGTGTCTCAAGCGCCACTTCGTCATTTAAAGGGGCCCTGCTTTTGATTCTTAGCTATTAGTGTAAGTTTCCCATCCCATTACTGAATGAAAAATGTTTATTAAAAAAAGTGGACACGAAGAATGCAGTGGCGGACCGTCAGGGCCTGCAAGGCCTTCTCTGCTGGCCTAAAAAAATATCTGAATCACAAACTGATGTTAATTATATTTTGTCCATGAATACTTATTAAATAATTCCAAATAGTCTGTCCGCTTCCTTTCATAGCTTTTCCAATGGTTGTGCTGCTTCCAGACATGTATTTTCGTATTAAAGCATTTAACCAAGTACATTTCAGCCATCATTTGTTGCCAGGAAGGGTCAAAGTCAAAGGAGTCTGCCCGGAGGCCTTCACAATCTGTTCTGCAGGCCCTCTAACACAAAATAAATGTCGATTAAACTGTTGCTTCAACCAATCAGGTTTTGAGTTGGTTTCACTAGGGCCCCCTAGCAGGCGTACAGCAACGTCACCGTATTCAGAACCATTGATTGGATAGAGAAGAGAGATGCTCAAAAGGAACTGTTTCATCACATTCTGGAGCATCATGACGAGTATGATGAGGACACAGTGCGCTGTGCTGATGGATTTAAAGCATGCCTGGATGATTTTGAGTTTTGTTTTTTGCTTCACATATTCAATGGCATTTTTGAGTATTCAGACATGCTCTTTGCAATACTACAGGACAAAAAACTGGATGTGCAGTTTTGTCTGGCTAGGGTAAAGGAGTTCTGTTACACCGTTGAGCGAGATAGAAGCCGATATGAGGAACTCTACGAGGCCACTGAACGCACCGCAGGCGCTCCGAGCGCACGAAGCACTTTTTGATATGTCTCAGCTAAAAACAGAACTGACTGTAATGTATGCCATGGATGATTTTGCAGGAAAATCTCCCACTGATCTCCTTGACTTCCTTCATCAGAAAAATCTGAATGAGAGCATGAGGCAGCTGTACACATTGGTATGTTTGGCGGTGAACATTCCCGCGTCCACTGCTTCTGTTGAGCGGACATTTTCAGCCCTAAAGCGAATTAAAACTTCAGCCCTAAAGCGAATTAAAACTTATGCCAGAAATACGACAGGGCAGGTTCGACTTTCAGCATTAGCTTCGATGGCGATAGAAAGGGACTTCGTGATGGAACTGAAGCGCATGGATAATCTGTACGACAGAGTAATTGAACTGTTTTTAAGGAAAGAGAGGAGGATGGATTTTGTTTACAAATAATCCAAATTTTTGGTGAGTAAAATGTTGCGATTTTCCTAAATAATATTGCAAGTTTATGAGTTATTATTGATGTTTTTTATGTGTGTCGCGGCTGTAGCTGCAGTTTGTCTATTCAATAAAGGCATTTATTGTGGCTACAGGAGTTATCTATCTGCGGTGCAACGGCTCTTTATACTGTATTTCTGCATATTAAGATGGTTTTTATAACCATAAATTAGTTTTTGAGGGGCAGATTGATTCAGACGGAGCACTACTGAAGGCCTAGGTGTGAAATGCACGGTCCGCCACTGGAAGAATGTAACAGCCCCTCCACTATCCCCAGCTCGTGACAACCAGTTTGATTTTTCAGTTGGTAAGTAACCATTCTATTTACAGTTATTTTGCTAAGCATTACAGTCATTCAAATGATGTATTTTAAATGTTCGTTTATATCACAGCACATGCCCATTCCCATGCAGAAGGAAACATAATTAGTTTGCGAAATTTAATGAAATCATTGCGTTTACGTTTGTACCAGAGCTAAACATACACAAACTTTGTCTCTATGGAATGTTAAACAAAGAGGTTATTGAAGTTTTAGATGTTACTTATTATTTATATAGAAGTCCTTGGTGGGGTGTAATAAAGGTGGTTCCGTATGTGTGGAGTTATATTAACCTGGTTATATACCTGTCTTCCGAGAGCTTGAAGTTGAAAAAAGGAACGTGAAGGCGTAAATGACAAACTTTGGACTTGCTGAGGTGCACCGAGGTCCCTCCTCGATCGCGGGGGTTGCGTTCCAGAACCCCCCGCGAAAGGTGAAAATCCGCGAAGTAGAAACCATATGTTTATATGGTTATTTGTATATTGTCATGCTTGGGTCACAGATTTGCACAGAAACATAGGAGGTTGTAGAGAGACAGGAACTTTATTCAAACACTGCAAACAAACATTTGTCTCTTTTTCAAAAGTTTAAACTGTGCTCCATGACAAGACAGAGATCACAGTTCCGTCTCACAATTAAAAGAATGCAAACATATCTTCCTCTTCAAAGGAGTGCGCGTCAGGAGCAGAGAATGTCAGAGAGAGAGAAAGAGAAAAAAGCAAACAATCAAAAATCAATAGGGCTGTTTGGCTTTTAAGTATGAGAAGCACTGCCGGACAAAGCAGCTGCAAGGAAGGGAGCAATGTGAAGGTAGTCTTTCAGCATTTTTTAGAGGAGCGTCCGTATCTTCTAGGCCAGTGTGCGAACAGCCCCTCTGCTCACACCCCCTCCATCAGAACATTAGAACACTCTAGACGAGAACAGGCCATTCAGCCCAACAAAGCTCGCCAGTACTATCCACTTATTTCTTCCAAGAAAACATCAAGTCGAGTTTTGAAAGACCCTAACGTCTTACTGTCTACCACACTACTTGGTAGCTTATTCCAAGTTTCTATCGTTCTTTGTGTAAAGAAAAACTTCCTAATGTTTGTGCGAAATTTACCCTTAACAAGTTTCCAACTGTGTCCCCGTGTTCTTGATGAACTCATTTTAAAATAACAGTCTCGATCCACTGCACTAATTCCCTTCATAATTTTAAACACTTCAATCACGTCACCTCTTAATCTTCTATTGCTTAAACTGTAAAGGCTCAGCTCTTTTAATCTTCCTGTAGCACTGGAATCAGCCTAGTTGCTCTTCTCTGGACCTTTTCTAGCGCTGCTATGTCCTTTTTGTAGCCTGGAGACCAAAACTGCACACAGTACTCAAGATGAGGCCTCACCAGTGCATTATAAAGGTTGAGCATAACCTCCTTGGACTTGTACTCCACCCATCGTGCTATATATCCTAACATTCTGTTAGCCTACTTAATGGCTTCTGAACACTGTCGGGAAGTCGATAGCTTAGAGTCCACTATGACTCCTAAATCCTTCTCATAAGGTGTACTCTCGATTTTCCGACCACCCATTGTATATTCAAACCTAAAATTTTTACTTCCAATGTGCAATACTTTACATTTACTGACATTAAATTTCATCTGCCACAAATCTGCCCAAGCCTGTATGCTATCCAGGTCCTTCTGTAATGATATAACGGATTCCAAATTATCTGCTAATCCACCTATCTTGGTATCATCTGCAAACTTAACCAGCTTGTTACTTATATTACTATCTAAATCATTTATATGTATTAAAAATAGCAGCGGCCCTAGCACTGACCCCTGTGGAACACCACTCTTAACATCAGCCAGTTCTGATGAGGTTCCTCGCACCATTACCCTCTGCTTCCTGTGTCTGAGCCAATTCTGCACCCATCTACAAACATCACCCTGAACTCCCACCTCTTTTAATTTGATGCCCAACCTCTCATGTGGCACCTTATCAAATGCTTTCTGAAAGTCCAGATAAATAATATCATAAGCTCCACTTTGATCGTATCCTTTTGTTGGCTCCTCATAGAATTCCAGCATGTTAGTAAAACACAACCTCCCTCTTCTGAACCCATGCTGACTGCTTAGAATAACTCCTGTCCTTGCCAGGTGTTGCTCGATCTTATCCTTAATAATTCCTTCCATTAATTTTCCTGTGATGCATGTTAAGCTTACTGGCCTATAGTTGCTTGGATCTGCCCTGTCACCCTTTTTATATAATGGGATGATATTTGCCATTTTCCAGTCCTTCAGAATCTCTCCAGTGCATAGTGACTTCCTAAAAATATGCGTCAAGGGTTTATATATGTACTCACTAGCCTCCTTAAGAACATGAGGATAAATATTATCTGGTCCTGGTGATTTGTTCGATTTCAGCTTATTTAATCTGAGCAGTACTTCTCCCTCTACAATATCCAAATCCCTCAGTACCTCCTTAGTAGTCCCTGTTACCTCTGGGAGGTTATCCACTTGCTCACTTGTAAACACCTCAGAAAAATGTAAGTTTAATGCATCTGCTATTTCACTGTCTGTATCTTTTAATTCCCCTTTACTATTCCTGATGCACTTGACCTCCTCCTTGACTGTTCTTTTACTACTAAAATACTGAAAGAATCTCTTAGGGTCTTCTTTCACCTTATCTGCTATATTCCTCTCCAACTATCTTTTAGCCTTCCTGATATCCTTCTTAATGGTTGCCCTCATGTTCTCATATGCTCTACAATTCACTTTGCAGTCATTAGTCTTATATGCCTTATAAAGCAGTTTTTTCCTTTGCAACTTCTTTTTTAAATCTTTATTAATCCACCGTGGAGTTTTTTTTCGTTTCCTATTAATTCCAAATTTAGGGATGTATCTGTCCTGCATTACATGTAAAACATTTTTAAACCTGTTCCACTGCTCCTCAACTGTCTCCACACTTAAAAGCTTATCCCAGTGTATCCTACTTAGACTTTGTCGCATCTGCTCAAAATTAGCCCTACCAAAGTTCAACTTAACAATTTTAGTCTTTGCATCTGCTCTCTTACAAAATACTGAGAATTGTATTACATTATGGTCACTTGATCCTAGTGGTTCAATCACCTCTACACCCTCAATTCTATCCTGATTATTACAAAATACTAAATCCAGACAGGCTTCACCCCGTGTTGGTGCTTTAACATGCTGTGTTAAAAAACAGTCATTGATTACTTCTAAAAACTCAGGAGCAGAGAATGTCAGAGAGAGTGAGAGAGACAGAGAAAAACAAACAATCAAAAATCAATACGTGCCGTTCAAGCTTTTAAGTATGCAAAGCACCATGCGGGAAGCATGTCGCTTGACAAAGCAGCTGCACGGAAGGGAGCAATGTGAAGATAATCTTTCAGCATTTTTAGACGAGCGTCCGTATTGTCTAGGGGTGTGAACAGCCCCCCTGCTCACACCCCCTCCGTCAGGAGCAGAGAATGTCAGAGCAAGAGAGAGAGAGAAAAGCAAACAATCAAAAATCAATATGTGCTGTTTGATCTTTTAAGTATGCAAAGCACAGTGCGGGAAGCATATCGCTTGACAAAGCAGCCACATGTAAGCCCAGCAAGGAAGGGAGCAATGTGAAGGTAATATTTCAGCGTTTTTGAGGAGCGGCCATATCCTCTAGGGGTGCGAACGGCCCCCGTGCTCACAATATATTTGAGGAGTTTTATTTAATACGTAATACGCGCTCTGGTTGGGTAGCTTCTCAGCCATCTGCCAATAGCGTCCCTTGTATGAAATCAACTGGGCAAACCAACTGAGGAAGCATGTACCAGAAATTAAAAGACCCATTGTCCGCAAAAATCTGGGAACCAGCAAAAAATCCACGATATATCTTTAAATATGCTTACATATAAAATCCGCGATAAAGTGAAGTCGCGAAAGTCGAAGCACGATATAGAGAGGGATTACTGTGTAACATTAACACGTAACAGTTTGTGGAGTTGTGAAGTATGGCAGGCGGTTTTAACATGTAATCCATTTTCCATGATATCAACTGTTAAATTTGACATCAAGCTTTTAAAACTTGATAACGAGCTTTTGAAATTTGATACCAAGTTTTTGAAATTTGATATTGTGCTTTTGAAACAATTTAAAAAAGGGAGCTTTAATGTTAGTATGTTATAGCAGGCTATTTTAACATTTAATCTGTTTTCCCTTTTATGAAATTTTATATCAGGCTTATAAAATTTGATAATTTAAAATGCATATATATTAGCATTTAAGCTCTCATATGAAATTTCAAAAGCGCAATATCAAATTTTAAAACCTTGATATCAAATTTCAAAAACTCAACATCTGATTTTAAAAGCGTGATAACAAGTTTCAAAAGCTGGATAGAAATTTAGAAGCTTCCTATCAAACACTACACTGTTGATATCCATTTTTAAAAACTTGATAATCAAATTTCTAACGCACAATATCAAATTTTAAAAGTGTGATATCAAATTTCATAAACGTGATATCAAAATGACAAAATATGATGTCAGTTTAAAACGCATATATGCTAGCACTTAAGCTATCATGTCAAATTTCAAAAATGTGTTATGAACTTTTAAAAACTTGATAGCAAATTTCAACAGCTTGATATCAAATTTGAAAAGCATGATAGCCGATACCGAATTTAAAACTCATATCAACATTTTGAAAGTAGACATTAAATTAAAGGAGTTAAATGTTAAAAAGGCTTGCCATAGTAAATGAGACACCTGCACTAGTTAAAAATGCATTTTAAAAATCAAGAAATTAGGTGTAATTTGGGCGATTTTCTGCTATTGCTGTTTAATATCTTCCAAATATACGGTTTACCTCTTTTTCTTATTAGTCCTATTGCCCTCTAGATAGATAGATAGATAGACACTATTAATCCCAAGGGGAAATTCACATATTCCAGCAGTATACTGATAAAAACAATATGAAATTAAAGAGTAATAAAAATGCAGGTAAAAACAGACAAAAACTTTGAATAATGTTAACGTTTACCCCGTCCCCCTCCCCCCCGGGTGGATCTGAAGAGTCGCATAGTTTGGGGGAGGAACGATCTACTCAGTCTGTCAGTGGAGCAGGACAGTGACAGCACTCTGTCGCTGAAACTGCTCCTCTGTCTGGAGATGACACTTTTTAGTGGATGCAGTGGATTCTCCATAATTGATAGGAGCCTGCTGACAGCCCGTCGCTCTGCCACGGATGTCAAACTGTCCAGCTCCGTGCCTACAATAGAGCCTGCCTTCCTCACCAGTTTGTCCAGGCGTGAGGCATCCTTGTTCTTAATGCTGCCTCCTCAGCACACCACCGCGTAGAAGAGGGCGCTCGCCACAACCGTCTGATAGAACATCTGCAGCATCTTATTGCAGATGTTGAAGGACGCCAGTCTTCTAAGGAAGTATAGCCGGCTCTGTCCTCTCCTGCACAGATAATCAGTATTGGCAGTCCCGTCCAATTTATCATCCAGCTGCACTCCCATGTATTTATGAACGTTCTTTAATTTCACAGACCTACAGGAGAATAGTCGATTGAACCCAAATAATAAATTGCTATCCGTTTTCGAACCCGTTTATGCCGTGGGGATTTAAGCTCCTGGGCCAGCAGCACTAACGTAGATTTGATCCCAGTGTGCATAACTCGTGACAATGCACGTCTTTGGCCTGGGGCAGAAAACCCCAATGTAGATACGGGGACTTTTTAAAAATTGAACAGTGTTGGAGGGGAAGACATGCGCCACTGTACTGCGCCGTTAAGAGTTTTTTTTTTTCTTGAACTGACTGATTTGTGAATCTTCGACATCAAAGCACTCCAAAGGAAAAACGTAGAAGGTCTCGTCGGTATAATCATCAGTTTATTAATCTTACACCGAATGGACAAAAGAACGCGAATATCGTCGCTGATAGTGCCTTCAAGAAGATATCAAAAAAGCGCTTGACCGTATACTGTTTAAATAGTTGATTTACAGACTTAAACCAAATCAATTCTTACTTTACTCATCTCATCTAACTCTATTGTAACCAGTTCGACATCCTCATACATGATCTTCTGTCTCATTTGCGTATTCATGTACAACAAACCTTGAAACTTTATTTTTAAAAGCATTTTTATCCTATACTCACCTACAGCAGAAACAAAACCCGACTCTAACCGACATATGATTGTAACTCTTGTTTCCCGTACGGATGGTTTAAAAAGAGACTCCTCATTTTGAAGTTAAGAACTTTATTTGTACGTGTGTGTCAAGTTGTTATCTTGTTGCTGCCGAGGTATGCTTCGTAGCTCGGACCTCAGCAACCTGGAACCGAATTAAAAATTGATAAATGCTGAATGAAATGGAAAACCAGTCCTGGATGATTGTATGTTAGTAACTAAGCTTTTTTAAAAAGTAGAAAGATGTGCTGTACATGTTTGCAGGATTCTTAACAATTCTTTGTGATTTATTTGTTGCACTTGATAAGTTTATCGAGCTTTAATGTTGTTGTAATGGAATAGTTTAAGGGACTTTTTTTCTTAAGTTAATATATTTTATACAAAATTAAGAATTCGAAGTACAGTATACTGTTCTTATTATAAACAGTGTATAAAATAATGTAACGCTATACCGTTTATGAAATTTTCAATTTCCTTTATTAATAATTTACGTTGAAACAACCCATTCATATAGTTTATATATCTCAAATTTTCACTTTTAATAAAATGTTTTTATATTAGAGAAGTAGTAATATTTTTGTGCTCTTTATACCAAAATGCTTACTTACTTTGATGGTACCTGGAGAGCCCTTGTTTCCATTCAATCCTAATTTTGATTAAATGAGATGGAGAATATTATTTCTTGTTGATGTCATTTATTATATAAAATGGAAATACGGTACAATGCATGTTCCTTTTTATCTTCTTCTAAACAGTATTTTGTAAGGGGAATCATCAAGTGCAAAATCCATTTTCCGTGCCAGAAATTTCTTTTGATAATGGTTATATAATGGCAGAAATCAACATTTAAAGAAAACCTGAAGTCTGTTTTTTTAAGTACAACTAAGATTGCCAAATATACAACCATTTAGCATAGCTAACATTTAACACTTGAATATTAGATTATAATTATTTATAGAAAAACTGCCCTTCTTAAATGCTCATGCACAGTTTTATGTGTTCAAAAGAGTTTGTGAAGTGTAGCAGACCCTCCTGGTTTGATAAAAGAGTTTGGCATAAAATACTGTATGCTGTTCTGTGTAGCCATATGCTTTGTTCTTTTAGTTATTAGGGGACAGTTTACGTGATTTAAGTTTTTTTTAGTGAATTGCTAATTGTCAACCTCACCACCTCAAAGCACTTGTACATTGGTTTTGTTCACATTTGTTGTACCAAATCTAATTGTTTCTGCATCAGTAAGTGAGGGTATAGATTCTGTATCATTTGTTTCCTCCTTAGGAGTGACATCCAAACCAGCGCTGGTTGCTTTACTGGAAAAATTAGATATAGAAAAACAACAGGCAAGTTCTGAAATATTTGACAGCAACATCTTTTGCCTTAATACTTTCAGCTGTAGTTTCCTATTAAGGCACATTAAGGGCTTTTGAAAAAAATCTGGATATTTATGCACTGCTCTTTTGTTTGTATTTATATTAAAGAACACATTGACTAATGTACTCTTTTCTATTTTTAGATTACTCTCAATAACAAGTAACATTCTCTTATCCACTTCATGCAATTTAAAGTCACAGACAACCAAAGTCGATTTTAGCAGCACTGGGCGAAAGGCAAGAGTAAACCCCAGACAGGATGGCATTCCGCTATGAGGCCCAGTCACAATATACACTCAATAAGCAAATTCTTTGCTACGCCATTCTAATACTGGGTAGGGCCTCCTTTTGGTCCCTAAACATCCCCAATCTTCATGGCATGGCTTCCAAAAGTTGTTAGAAACATTCCACTAATACTCTGGTCCATGTTCTGCAGATTTGTCACCTAGACATTCATGGTGTGGATTTCCTGTTCTACCACATCCCAAAAGTGTTCTAAGATTGGGTGACTGGGAAGGCCTCTGAAAAACATTGAACTCATTGTCATGTTCATGAAACCAGTTTGAGATTACTTTTTGGCTCGTGACGCTGTACATTTTAATGCTGGAAATAGCTTTTATAAGATGGGTAAATTGTGGCCATGAATGGATGCACACAGTCAGCAAAAATGCTCAAATAGGCTGTGGCATTCAAGCAATGATTGATTGGTATTAATCGGCCCAAAAATGTATCAAGAAAACATTTCCCACACCTTTACACCACCACAAGCCTCGACTGTTGACATAAGCCACATCGGGTGCATGGATTCATGCTGTTGGGGGCAAATTCTGAGCCTACCATCTGTGTGCCTCAGCAGAATTCGAGATTCATCAGAACAGGCTAAATTTTTCCAATCTTCAGCTCTCCAGCTTTGGTGAGCCTGTGCACACTGCAGCCTCAGCTTGCTTGTCTGTCAAAGAGGCAACTGCAAGTTTTAAGCTGTGCTGCGTAACATGTTGGTCAGCTAGTGGTTTATGCGGGGAGCAGTCTAACCCAGCCACTAACCTGGCCTCATTAATACTTGTTTGCTGTGTCTGTGTGTATTAAAGTGGTAGCTCCCATTTAAATAAAGACTCTGACTGCCTGTTTTGATGAATAAAGTTGGTTTTCCTAAAGTTTGTGGACTGAGTGTCTTCTCTTGGTTGCAAGACAGTGATTCATGCCTTGCATGGTACCAGAAGTTGGGTCTTGCATAGATGGATCGTCTCCCACCGGAGCCAGAAAAGGCTGTTGCTGGCACTACTGTTGAACATATGTCACCATTGATGCTCTGGGATAAGAGAGGCTGGGCAGCTATTTTGGCCCCCATTTTGACCAGGGAGGTCCTACAGGTCATGCAAAATCTTCCCCCTGAAAAACTTGATTATTACTTCCAGAAGCAACAGAACCTCTTCACACAGCTATGAGTGTCCATTTTGACTGTGGCAAATTTATCTGGATCAGCCTATATAGGGACAGGCGTGGAGACACCCTTGAGCACAATTTAGAAAAGCCAGCTATTGATGCAGTCTTGTCAGGGATAAACAAAGACCTTTGTGATGAGATGCTCCTGAGCAATGTCCACTTGCTGCTGGACCTGATCTGCAGACAGGAAGGCACCCAAGCTACATGGAAACAGAATGGTTATTGTAACGTGGTGCTGACTCGACCCAACCATCGCCTCTCCACCTGCTGGCCACTCGATGAAGCTACGGGTCGCTGCCTCCTCCTCCACCTCATCCTCATCTCTCCTCAGAGCAGTGTCTGCTGCCTTCCCCTGGTTTCTCCTTCTCAAACCCAGCCTCCTATAGTGTGTTGAGGGCACATTGGCTGATGCCAAAGGTAGAAGGCACTATCATAAGAAACCCCCAGCTGGGATAGAGTGCAGTTGCTTTTGCTGTGATCAACTGGGGCATCTTGCTAGAAAGTGTCAAATCCCGCCTGCACAATCAACGGACTTCAGTCTGGCCCAGGTATGTGGTTCTCAGGCTTCTACTGGGGTGGTGAAAAAAGGCAATTTCAAGGTCTCTCTTAAGTTGGCCGGATATGAAATCCCGGCCCTGTTGACCTCTAGTAGTGACCTCTGTGCAGTCCACAGTGATTTGCTCCAGCAGATTACCTACACAAATACGGACTGGGTTAACGTTCGCTGTGCTCATGGAGACGTTAAAAAATATGAGACTATTTTACTCCCTCTGAGACATAAGGGTAGGAACTTTAAAGTTTGGATCGCCATATCAGACATTTCAGCCTGGTATTTTGTAATTGTTTTCTGTCCACCTGCAGAGTACCTTTCTCTGCACTCGAGAGGGTGGGGCTCGCTGTTGATAAGGTCAGTCAAGGAGCTGGTGTAGAGATTGAACCTGATTTGTCCAGTGAGGTAGGGAAGGACCCCTTGCCTGAGGATCTGGGATGATGAGAGGAGTCTTCACATCAGGTGCCCACACCTTTAACCTCCACAGGCCAAACAGCATCTACCTGCCTCAGATAAACAATGACCTGAGAAGTGCGGGGACTGATACTCTGACTGAGTTTACGTGCCTGCAATGGGTGTGCATTTAAACTTTGCATTTAAAAAAGCGCATGTCGCAAACACCACACTTTTTGAATAAGGATGATTTCTGATTGCACAGGAGAAGTGCTAATTGAGCAGTTGGTTGTCCTGAGCGGGCATAGAGAGATGGTTTTAAAAACTGCTCACACTCATAGTTTGGGGGGGGGGGGGGGGGGGGGGGGGGTCATCTCAGCATGGAGAAGTCCAGGGATTGCATTTTAAAACACCTTTATTGGCTGAATATTGGCCGAGATGTGTAACAGTTTTTTAAATATTGCCACGACTGTCAAGTTGTTTCTGCTCATAGAGCTCCCCTCTCATCGATGCCCATTTTGGATGTCCCTTTTGAGAGGGTTGGGTTAGACATTCCCAAGATTAAGAATGGTTATCAGTACATGCTTGTGTTGACTGATTATGCAACAGGCTTCCATGAGGTGGCTGCTGCATGGAAGACCAACACCCAAGCTATTGCTAAGACTCTATGAGAAACTAGGGGGCTCCGCCCCCTGCTCGCTTCGCTTGCCAACCCCTGGTGTTGGGTAATTACAAATAGCGTGATGTATGTATGAGATATAGCATAGTGTGAAGGTGTAGATGACGCACATAGGAAGCAAAGAATAAAGTGCATGGCACAGTGTAAAGACTTTTGCTTCAATAACATTGTGTGTCATGGTGTTGACGACTAAACGTGTACCATTGTATAAACCTTGTTTAGTGTTAAGGTTTCTTAATAGCATGATTATTGTTCCGATTTTAAGGTTAAGATTGTGTTGTGGTAATCCGGCTGGGTTAATAGTGTTCAAATATTCTAAGGGGAAATTAAGATGGTTATTGTCGTCATCAGAGTCAACTTTGTCAGAGCTTAGAAAGAGCCGTGCCTCTCCAGGCAGTAATGCAATGACTTGGTTATTTATGTGATCAACATTAATATGTTTTGGACATAATATAGTCCGTTGTGTTAAAAGGGGTATTTGGTCTAATGAGATTGTTGTTCCAAATATCTCCATAACTAAGTCGTCGCAGATGAAGGCTTGAGGAATTGTAATAATATCTGGGTGAAGTTCATCTGTATTGGTGAGTGTCCCATCTCCCAGTTGTAATAACCAATTGTTATATTCTGGATTTGGACATCACATGTTTTGTACCAACTGTATCTTTTGAAAGCAATGCCAATTGTCCGCGTATTTTAAGGTGGACTGAACAATAACGCTTTTTACTGTAGCGCAGATTTCAACATTTATATGGCAGTTGTATCGTAAACATAAATAAGGATTGTATGGTACGACCCAGCTATTGTCAATTGAACGACCTGGAATAATTTGCAATGACGTTTATCTTTTGCTTGTGCCGTTTGAGAGGCGCGTCGTTGTATGTCCAGTATTTGGGATGTGTTGTTTTGGAGCTGTAATGGAGCCTTGCCTGCTTGTTTTCCCTGCATTTCAGACTTGCGTTTGTAGATGTCTGCGTTCATTTATTTTGTCCTGTCGCTCCTGTTTTTGTATCTCTGTGACTCGAGCTCTTTCCTTTTGAACCCGTGCCTGCTTCGCTTCAGCACTTTGAGCCGTGCGCTGCATGCGTCTACGTTCATTGTGTCTGTCCATCTGGGCTCGTTTTTGTAACTGTGTTAGTTGAGCTTTGCGTTTTTGGAGCCGAGACATTTTTTCTTCCGCAGTTTCAGAAGCGCGTTGTAGGCGCCGACGTTTATTGTTTTGTTTCATGCGGGTTCGTGTTTGTGGTCCTGTTACTCGAGCCGTATCGTTTTGTACCCGTAATTGTGAATGCATGACTTGTTTGTTCTTTATCGTTAGTAATATGGATAAGTAATAAGGAGGATCGCACTCACTGTTAATATGGAGCCTTTTCTGTGGTTGTACGGTTAATAGTGCATCATTGTAATGAGATTCACCTATGCTGTATAGTTTGAACGTGTTCAGATGACGTATGTTTAATACGGACTGTTCGTTTCTTCGTATTATTACCCATCAGGTGTCGCGCTTGTATATGTATTGTAGTCCGGTCTCTTGTTGTTTATGTATGACGTCGTTTGTCGGCGTGCATTTTTTTAGAAGTGTGTGGAATGTGCTGTATAGTCTGTATGTTGATTTCAGATGCGAGTTGTAGGCGAATGCTTCTATCGTAGTATCTGCCGTTTTCTGAAACACAAATCGCTTTCTGTAATATGTTGGGTTTGATGTGTGACCCTTTGAGGACTCTGTAGTCTGTCCTGTTTAACTGTGGTGTGGGGGTGTGAGTCCTCTTTTTCAGTACCATCTCGGGCTTGATTTGTGAAGTTTTGTGGACTCGTTAGACTGTCCCGTTTCACTGTTAGGCGGGGATAATCTGATTCAAATATGTTGTGTTGTCCGTATGTGTGGGGTTTTTGTATGATCTTGAGTGTTCGCTTTTGGTTGCTCTTCTGTTTTTGAGCCTCAATCTCAGGCTCGATGGGTGACCGTGTGTGGAGTCCGTAGTCTGTCCCGTTTCATTTTGGGGCGTGTGTCTGACTCCTCTTTTTTGTGTGATATGGGCGCGTTGCCTCATTTCTTATTTCTGTTAGTGGAGGGGTACTTTGTGTCTCATTTCTTATTTATGTTAGTGTGTGAAATCCGTAGTCTGTCCCGTTTCGTGTGATATGGGCTTTGTGTGGCACTTGCGTCTGACTCCTTGTTTTTGTGTGCTAGGGGCGCGTTGCCTCATTTTTTATTTCTGTTAGTGGAGGGGGGCTTTGTGTGTTGTGGGTCTGAATCCTCCTTTTTGTGTACGTCCCGTTTCGTGTGCTATGTCCGTAGTCTGTCCCATTTCGTGTGCAGTGGGCTTTGTGTGGCGCTCCCTGACTCCTTTTTTTTTGTGTGCTAGGGGCGCGTTGCCTCATTTCTTATTTCTGTTAGTGGAGGGGGGCTTTGTGTGTTGTGGGTCTGAATCCTCTTTGTTGTGTGCGTCCCGTTTTGTGTGCTATGGGCTTCGTGTGGTGCTGTGTGCCATGGGTTTGTGTGTCGCCTGCATCTGACTCCTTTTTTTTGTGTGCTATGGGCACGGCGCCTCATTTCTTATTTTCCGTTGGTTGGAGGGGGGCTTTGTGTGGCGCCTGCGCACTACGTCTTTTGCGTCCACGGCCCAGGTCCCTGCGTCCATATCCGGTTTACCATTCTCGATATGGATATGGATATTCACGCATATTGGTATTCCTCACGAGACTGGCCAGCGCATTCCCTTCACTTTTTGTGTAATGTTGCAGCTGAGAACCTTGCCATTAAACAGTTAAGCACCACTGTTAATCTCCCACAGATTAAATGCCTGAGTGAATAATTTAACAAGACATTAAAACAGAAGAAATGGCGGGTGGCCCATGACAACCCGACCTTCTGGGACACCATATTGCCCTTCCTCCTGTTTGTTATTCAGGAGCCCCCCAGTCATTCACTAGCTTGAGTCCATTCGAACTGTTATTTGGCCAGCGACCACAAGGGATGTTGGAGATTTTTCGGTAGGAATGGACAGGGGTTCACAGTGCAAGTCACTGTGTGAGATATGTCGATCGGGTTATTTGCTTCAAGAGCAGATTTCTAAATTGTCCTCCATTGCAATGGAGCATCAGCAGTGTGAATAGGAGGCACAAGAATGTAATTATGAAAAGAAAAGCAAATTTTGCAAACTAAAAAAGGGCAATTGGGTCCTGCTGTTGATCCCGTCTGAACCCCATAAATTTCAGGTGAAGTGGCTGGGCCCAGCGGTAGTAGAGGAGTGTATAAGTCCCATAAATTACAAAGTCAGAATACCTGGCTGATGAAGCCCATGCAAATCTTTTGAAAGAGTGGCATGGCTTGCACAAATTGTTGGCCATGTAAGTGTCAGACTCTCAGAAGGTGAAGCAGATGTTCGAACTGGGTGTAATTAGCAAAAGTCAAAGCGTGTGGCAAAGCTAAATTTTTATTGGTTTCAAAGCTGGACTTTTCAGTTCGGTTCTGTATAGATTTTAAATCCTTGAATAAGATTTCCAAGTTTGATGCATACCAGATGCCATGTATTGATGACTTGTTGGAGAAACTTGGTCAAGCCTTTTATATTTCCACCGTAGATCTTACGAAGGGATACTGGCAGGTACCCATGGAGGCATCCAATTGTGAGAAGACCACATTTGCCACCCCTAATGGGTTGTTGTGCTGTTGAGTTATCAGCGGAAAATGGATCATATTCTACAACCCCATTCCGAGTATGCTGGGGCCTTCCTCGATGATGTGGTCATTTTCAGTAATGATTGGCGGTCACACCTCAACCGCCTGCAAGTGGTACTTGACAGTTTGAGACTGGCTAGGTTGACAGCTAACCCTAAGAAGTTTAAATTGGGGATGTTGGAAACACATTATTTGGGCTACTCTATGAGGACTGGTTTGAGTAAACCTCAGTTGGACAAGGTGGGTGAGGTACTTGCTTATCCATGTCCGGAAACTTACAAGCAGGATTGTTACAGATGATTTATTCAGAACTTCATGCATAGGGCCACCCGTCTCACTGACCTGACAAAGGGCTGTAGAAACCACACTTTTGTCTGGACCAGTGATTGTGAGAGGTCCTTCTCTGACTTAAAGGATGCCTATCTTCATTCCTGGTTCTGCGGAATCAGGACTTTTCTAAGGAATTCACTCTGCAGACAAATGCATGTGCTTTTGGTTTGGGGGTGGTGCTCACTCAGTGTTTCAATGGGGAAGAACATCCTATCATGTTTCTGAGCTGGAAATTACACCCCAGGGAGCATAATTACTCGACCATGAGGAAGTAATATTTGTCAATTAAGTGGGCAGTGAAGACCCTCTGCTCTTACTTGTGGGGCAGACGGTTTACCCTAGTAATGGACACGCCCTGCTCCAGTGGTTCTACCGGCAGAAAGATACGAACCCCCGACTCACTAAGTGGTTTATTAATTTGCAGCTGTTTGCTTTTGATGTTCACCATCAGCCTGATTCTGAGCACAAAAATATGGACGTCCTCTCGCGTCTGTCTGAGCCCGGCTTGGACAGTCGCTTCGTTCACCCTGTTGTGAACAAACTGGGTTGAGGGTTTTGAGACCCCAAAACTCCCCCAGCTGCATGGTGCACCAAAACTCTGTCAACGCAGGCAGGGATTGCTTGTCCATCGCCAAGGCAACCACAGGTTCACAGCCTCACTGCGTAACGCGCCAGTTGGCCAAGGGTTGATGTGGGGAACAGTCTAATCCAGCCACTAACATGGCACCATTTCTGCTTATTTGCTGTGTCTGTGTGTATTAAAGTGGTAGCTCCTGTTTGAATAAAGACCCTGACTTGATCTGCCTGTTTTGATTAAAAAAAAAAGTCTGTGGATTCAGCATCTTCTCTCGGGTGCAAGACCGTGACTCACATGTCAAAAATCATAAAATTATTAGAAAAAGAATGAATGAAATTACATGGTAGTGTCCTCATGTCTGTGTTTAGTTAATATCTTGAAGAGGTTTATTTTTTGAATGATTGCACTGTTTAGCTCATTACTTACTGTAGCATGTTCATTATTCTTTTAAAATTGGGGCCAAAGGCAAAGCAATCTAAGGTAAACAAACTCAGTCCAGTTGTGCGTCATGGGGCACTAGAGCAACATGGAGTGAAAAGCAGGAACTATCTCTGGACAGTGTGCCAGTCCATTACAGAGCTCAATCATGTATACATCCACACTCACACAGGGTCACTTTCAGTAATTAACCCAAAACTCATGTTTAGTATATAGTATATGGAATGAAAACTGGAGCTTCTGGAGAAAAAATGTAAAAAAGACGTAGGGAGAATATGTAGAGTCCACAAAGATGGCAATGTTGTTATATAAAGCACAAAATGTTTTTTGAAGCTTCACATTCTGCTGTTTCTTGCTGTATTTATCTTGTTATTTGGCTTTTCTGTACTACTGCAGTAATAAATCCCCTTGTAAATTGAGTATGTTGTTTTATCTCTGGGGTTACATACCTGTATCATATGATAAATATTTATTACAGCCTTGTTAACTGTCACAGATGGAATAATTTCAATGTACTGTACTGTACTATCTATGGTATTTTGGGATGTACTGGCATACCATTTGGGCTCATACCTGTTTTACACTCGGTGCTGCCAAGGAAGTCTCTGGTCCCCCGGTGACCCTGAATTCAATTAATTAGATTTTAATATGTGATATTATGTTTTGATACCGATGGTATACAGTAGTCATTTTATAGTTCTTTATATATTTATTAACTTAAGATTTTTATGTTGATTTAAATGAAGGTGCCTTTTAAATAAATAAAGTGAAATAAGAAATCTAATTAGCTGTGCCTCAGTGGGTGGATCTCAGAGTGTGGGCTGAAGGTGTAATTCTGAGCTAAGGTGCTTTCACCACTGAGTCTGCTTCATCTTGTCTTTGTTTTCATATAAGCCTCCTCTGGTTCATGTTTGCTTGCACAATCCAAAGGAATGCAGTCTGGTCAGTTGACATCTTTTCAGTTTCCCTGGTTATGGTACATGTGCTTTTGCGTACTGTGATGATTTAGCTTTATGTTTTACTCAGGTTTTTCTCTTCCAGAAATTGCTGCTCAGTGAAGTTTTGGCTTCCAATGATCCTGTTTCGGAAAACAAAAATTGGAATATAGGTTTCTTTGTTTAATTCCTCGGGAGAAAGGATTCACACATGCTGTTTGTATGACATCTGAAGTTTAGATGTAATTTTTATATGCCCAAGACAAAATCAACTTGGTATGGCAAAGATGGATATTAATGGTTACTTGTCCTACATAGAAATTAAGGAATAAATATGTCTCATGCTTTCTTAGGTGCTTCTTCCATTAAGGAAAAAGTATATTGATTTTGTGACACAGCAACACAATTTGACTGTACTGTGCCACCACACTATGTAGTAATAATAATAATTATAACACATATAAACCATATTACAAGTACACTACCCACCACCGTACTTGAAAATGCAACACATAAACTATATTGTGACAGAACTATACTGGCAGACAAAACTATTCAGCATAACAGACCAGACATAACACTGGCAGACAAATAAAACTACAGATATTATTGACATTGCCGTACCAAACACTCACAACTTACAATATAGGCACACAAATAAAGTGCAGAACTACGCAGAACTGACAGAAGAAATACGCCACTTGTGGAGAATGGTCAAGGTGATCATTGTGCCCATTGTTGTATCCACCAGTGGTATCATTCCACATACACTACAAAAACGCCTACAGATAGTACATGTAAATCAATACACATACATAAAACATAAAACTAAAGAAAGCAGCCATTTTAAATGCATGTCACATAGTGATGAAATTCCTTAACATAATCCCCTAAAACATATACACAACACAGAAAACTGCCTTATGTCTTGGCCTAGGTATATGTGGTAGCAACAGGACTATCCCAGAAAACATTTTAAATAGTAATAATAATAATATTAAAAGAGGGTAAACAGGGAGTGTAGTGACCTTGAACTGGATTAAGCAAACTTAATAATGCATGAATGGATCTATGGGAAATGGAGAAAAAAGGGCAATAAGAAAAGGACAAAAAAAAATAAAGTTTGCTTTGTATTGAAAACCTGAAAAATATGGTAAGAATTGAAGGACAAATTTACTCTTACTTTTAAATCAAATTTAAAAAATATTATTAACAATGTTGTTAGTGTAATTCCTTCCCCTCTCTTTTCTGTGGAACTGACTCTTGCCCTGTGCTAATGTGATGCTTACTATTTATTTATTTATCCATCTATTGAGTAAATATTGTAAAATTAATTTTAGAAAGCAGATAAGGTGTTGGGCATCCCTGAGGACTTTCCATTTAATGGCATAAATTGAAAAGATTGATTTGTTAAATGAACATTTTCAGTGCTGTCATAATAGGGGGTTCAGGCTTCTCTCCGGAAGGTCTGTATTCCTCAACCACTGGTTCAGCAATGAACTTCCTGGCTTGGCCCTTATTAACTGACTGGAAGAGGTGTTGCTGTCAGGTACAGGTCAAAAATGATCTCCCTGCTCCTACAATGTTTCTCCTGCATTCTAAGGGATACTTGTTACTGGCTTTTCATTACCATAATCCCTCCTATTTTCACTTACTTGGCCAGAGCTCTTTAGACAATATTTATTTACAGATTTTATCTCCCACAAAGACACTTGTTTTTATGGATTACTTATTGAAGAACCCACACTGCACTTTTTTTTAAGAACTATGTACCATTTCTTGTTGTTTGGTATAAAACCACCAATGTCCCGGGAAAGGGATGATGTCAAGGCTGTAGGCACCCAGGGCATCAGCAGTCAGGTTAGTGCTGTGTTTTTTGAGGGGCAGCCAGTAGTGTTTAGAGAAAAAGAGAGTAAAAAAGAAGATCAGATATATTATGTTGGCACCAAATGTATAACATGTTCTGTTGGGCAATTTGTAAATAATGAATGCCTGGAATCAACTGAGATCTTTTTAAGGGGTTTTCAAAAGGATTACTTAAGACATTTTTAAAGTTGATACTGTATACTGTACATAAGTTGTTTGAAGTTGTCTGATCATTCAAGTTTAAAGAGCAAATTTAAAGTCAAAGTCAATTTTTCTGCATTTTATGTTTGCTTGAGCACAAGTGTCACAGTCCTGAATGGACTGAAAATTTCACAATGGTGGTTTACAACCAGGAAATGGACACTCAAACGTTATGGTAGTATCAAGTTTAAACAACACGCAAGCAGCAGGACATGAAACCAAAATTGTAATGAAAGAAACAGAGCAATAGTGTTAACACTAAAGTCTTCATGAAAGATTATTTTATCTTCAACAAAGAAAGCTGAAATTTTCTTAGAGAGTGAGAATACACAGATACCAGGAGTTGGGCGCGCCCAAGTTTTTATAAGTAGGACATGAAGGATTCAAGCTGCTAAGTAACCTTTATGTCATGTGTCCAGCAATTGGCATACTGATCATAAAAAGTATGCCTATGGTTATGTAGAAGTAGCCACAAAATGATGAAAACCATGCTACAAACAGAACACAAAATGGTGTTTTCAGAATACCAATAAAAATAATGTAAATAACATAAAACCTAATACAACAGTCCAAAATTCAGAACACAAGTTTCCAAAACCATGATAACAACAACACATTTCTCAGAAAGTAATTTCCTTAATTAGGTAAAGTTTGGAATCTGTTTCTAGTACACAGCCGTCTTTTATTGTGTAAACATGATGATGTCACGTGTAAAGAAATGCGTACATCTAATATCTAGTATTCAAAATAACAAAATGAAGGTGCTTATAAAAACAAACACAGGAAATTACAGCAACCATGGAATTCCAGTACATAAAATGGTGATTAGATTACGTTACCAAAATAATTTTAAAAATATAAACAACCCTAAATAAAAGTTTTCCACTGTGAAGAAAATTTAGAAATAAATTATTAATATGTTCCTGATGAGAGGGGAGAGCACATAGCCCTCTGTTACTCCTGTGCTGAGAGAATGTGTGTCTGACATATGCTCATCTAACCAAGTACACCATGTCCTGTCTATCAGGAAGTTTGGAGTCCATAAACAAGTGGTATCTGCAATGACCCGCTGGGATGGCTTAGCCTCTAGAATAGGGGTGGGCAAAGTCAGTCCTGGAGGGCCACAGTGGCTGCAGGTTTTTGTTCCAACCCAGTTGCTTAATTAGAAAACAATCCTTGTCAATAATTTAATTTCATGGCCTGTTAGTGCTCTAACTCTGCCATGTCAGGCCATTCTCATATCCTAGATTTTGTTTTCCTTTCCGAGGATATCATCCAAATGATTTGAAGTCTAAAATGGATGAGAAATTCTCAGTCCTTCACTTTTTTGTCTTCACTTTCCTTCCAAGTATTTAATTAAACCAAATAGTGCACGATAAATCCACACATGTGTAAATGGAAACAAGCTAAATGGAGAAATACTGGTTTATTTTGTCATTTGCATCTTATTGCTAATATGGAGCAATTAAAAACTGAACGAATACAGCTGTTTAAGACTAAAATAAGCAATAAAGGTTCAAAATCTTAACAAGTGAGACAACTAAAAAGAAGCAGAAGTATTACTTGAGCAGTAAGTGCTTCTTATTAAGCAACTGGGTTGGAACAAAAACCTGTGGCCCTCCAGGAACGCCTTTGCCCACCCCTGCTCTAGAAGGTGTAGTTAAATGGTGTAAAGGCCAAGGTAAAGTCAACAGACATAATCCTGGTGTAAGCATTTCAATAATGCACATCTTGGAGCAATTAATGTAGGTCCATATTGACCACATCATTTACTAACTAGTTCATTCTGTGCACAAATTTGAGGGGTCCAGAAGGGAGTCTGTTGTTCTTATATTGTGGACTGCATACTGTAAGTCTTTCAAAGGTTTCTAAACCACAAAGGCCAGTGCAACTGGTCTGCGTTCATTTAGGCCCATACTTTTGGGCTCCCTCAGAACAGGTACAGTGGTGGAGCTTTTTAAGTCAAGAAGTAAAAATGCAAGGACCCAGTGTCTTTTTAAAAATGTCTGTTAAGCATGGCGCTAGTTTAATCAGCAAAGTACTTTAATTAGACTACTGAGGCACTTTTGCAGTTTTCAGTCTCTTAGTGAATTTACATACCTTTTGTTTCTTGATTTTAAGTGGAGAATTATTGGGGTTGCCTTTAAGTGTTGATGCTGGGAAGTAGGGGGACCCAAATAGACATTTTGTCTCCCAAATCTGCAGCTGGACATATTGAGCTTGATTACCCCTGTATGGATGAGTGCATGAGTGGATTCTGCAATGGACTAATGTACTATTTAGGATTGGTTTATGCCTTGTTGCCTGGATATACTTTTCTGCCTGTGACCCTGATATGGATTAAGTGGGTTTGAAAATTTTACATAAAGGCTCATTTGTAATAATAATAACAGAACTTAAAAAACAACACCATACAAATGACTGCAATCTGAGAAGACTTGTAATATGAATATCTCCTGTTTAATTCGTTGACATCTTTCAAAAAATGTTAGTTAAAAGCTGTCTTTGCTACATACTTTGAAACATTCTCATCTCAATTTCAGCATGGCATGCCCTAGTGAAGATCATGGTGGTAACAGGCTAGACAGGTCATACCAGATTTCCCTTCCCTGAGCAGCTGTCTTTAGTCCCTCCTGGAAAATTCTCAGGCACTCCCAGGATATCTCCTCTGGCATGTCCTAGGTCTGCTTTAGGCCTCCCTCCAGTTGGCCTTGTTCATTGGATCTTCTTTGGAATCTGCCCAAGGAGTGTCCCTATTAGATATTCAGCTAACTTCAAATGACTCCATTTGAAAGGGAGAATCTTGATAGGAATCTTGTACACTGATAGGTATGTTAATGACTTTGACACCACTGCCCAGGCTAATGTCTTCTGTACATGCTTTCACTGCTCTAGTCCATTCCCTTTTACACATAAAAATAAAACTCTGCCATTCCCTCACCTGTAGTGCGAGTGAAAGAGTAAGCCAGTGAGACTTGTGATTGACAGATTTCCATGGTTTTTGCCTTGCATCCTATTCAAGTAACTATTTAAGTAATCTATTTAAGTAACTCAGTAATGGGCTGATGGATGAATGGATTGTGAGGCTAACTTGTAGGCCAAATATCCAAAATAGTTATTAATAGCATACATGCAAACAATAAAGTTTCACTCTTTGCAACATGAAGATTTATTCAAATTACCCTTTTACCCAAATGTACAAACTCAGATTGTAATGTCAGACAGTCAGTCATTATCCAACCCGCTATATCCTAACACAGGGTAATGGGGGTTTGCTGGAGCCAATCCCAGCCAGCACAGGGCGCAAGGCAGGATTAAATCCCCAGACAGGGAGCCAGCCCACCACAGGGCACACGCACATCCAGCACACACTAGGGACAATTTAGGATCACCAATGCACCTAACCTGCATGTCTTTGGACTGTGGGAGGAAACCCACGCAGACACGGGGAGAACATGCAAACTCCACGCATGGAGGACCTGAGAAGCGAACCCAGGTGTCCTTACTGCAAGGCAGCAGCACTACCACTGCACCACTGCGCCGCCCAAATTGTAATGTACCAAACAAAAAATGAGTATCTTCACACCTATTTGGGGCCTCTTCCTTGAGGAAGCTTCAGAGTAAACAGTAGACTGCTGGTAGGGGGGCTAATGCTTTGTCTAGAAGTGTGTCTGACTACTCACATCTGGCTTATACACTTCAACCACCCTGGAAAATTTCAGGGCCTTCCCCACCAGTGTTCCCAGAGTCAATTTTCACTGCCAAGATCTTGTCCATCTGCATCAGTCCCACACATGCTTCTTCATACACTGGCAGTGCATTTTATTTCCATTCTTTTATTCTGCAATTTGTGACTTTAGACATTTACTCCTTGGTGTTTATTTGGTTGTGTGGGTCATTAGCCACAAAATTAATACCATCTCTTAGAAGGCACACTATGGTCCATTGTATTTTTTAAAATTTTCTAACAGAATGTTTGTAGTAATTACAAACAGATGTGCTGTACATATGCAGATTAACTTTGTTATTGTTTCATTTTTAATTATTTATAATTTACATACTGTAGATTAAATTCACATTTAGTAATAAAAGACTTTCAAGATTTGTGCTCTCCAAACACTCAAGTGTACTGTGCTACAATACTCATTTACAGCATGTTTGTATACATACTGCATGTATACAAGAGTTAAGTCAAGAAGACATGACAGTTCTGAACATTACAATTTAATAACAGCATTCTGGTCTAAAAATGAATATAGCTCGTTATAATTTTTAAAGACAGTACTTACAAACCAAGTTTACCTCTTGGGGCAATAAAATTGAATTTAATAGAAATGATACTAATTACTGTACAATACAGCTTTATTGAAACAGTAAATGTTTACCTTCTACACTCCACTAGGGGGGAGTGCTGCTTTTCCCATAGAGCTTCAGCATCTAAAGAGCTGGACTGTACTGCACAAATCACCTCTGATCTGAATGTTAAGACCTATAATTTATTATATTGGAAATATCTGGAAACTTTGCATCTTTTCTGGAGAATCCTCTAGATCAGTGTTTCCCAAACTCGGTCCTGGGGACCCACTGTGACTGCAGGTTTTTGTTCCAACCAGCTTCTGTTTTCAAGTGAACTCCTGGGCTAATTAAGTCCCCCAAGTTCTGTGTTTTGGGAACAATATAGAAATTAGAAAACTAAGTTTGGTAAAAAAAAAAAAAAAATTAAAACATGCCAAGCAGTTATATGGGAATAATGTATTTTTTGTTCTTTTTAGCAATATTTACATCTTGATTTTCTTTCTACTTTTCCGGGGGTTCTAATTGTTTAATTAATTCCTAATTAGTGGGTCTGACACTAAAGTAGTTGCAGCCTTTGATTATTCAGTGTTGTTTGCCTGGGTCTCTGCATTGCTTGTTTTTAATTGTCATTAATAAGATATAACAAAGAGGGAAAACTGCACAAAGAAAGGATAAAAAATAATGAAATCAACAAAAGAGAGTTAAGCATTTAAATATATAGAAAAAGCAGAAATATTTCTAAATTTCTTATAAATGTAAAAATCATGCCTATGTGCTTTTCTAAATGTAGAATAACAGGAAACAAAATACCAGCTAATTAAATGAGAACAGTGTTATCAGTTGTTGTCACTGATTAGGAATCTGGTTAGAACAAAGCCATAGTGAGCACCCAGGACCATGTTTGGGAAACACTGCTCTAGATGAACCTGAGCCAACAACAGGCTGATATTGCTCAAAAAAATTAAAGGAACACTTTTGAATCCGAGTATAGCATGAAGTCAATGAAACTTCTGGAATATTGATCTGGTCAGTTTAGTAGCAGAGGGGGTTGTTAATCAGTTTCAGCTGCTTTGGTTTTAATGAAATTACCAACAGGTGCACTAGAGGGGCAACAATGAGATGCCCCTCAAAATAGGAATGGTTTAACAGGTGGAGGCCACTGACATTTTTACTTCCTCATCTTTTCTGACTGTTTATTCACTAGTTTTGAACTTGGCTACGGTCAGTGTCACTACTGGTAGCATGTGGCGATACCTGGACCCTACAGAGGTTGCACAGGTTGTCCAACTTCTCCAGGATGGCACATCAATATGTGCCATTGCCAGGAGGTTTGTTGTGTCTCCCAGCACAGTATCAAGGGCATGGAGGAGATTGCAGGAGACAGGCAGTTACTCTAGGAGAGCTGGACAGGGCAGTAGAAAGTCCTTAACCCATCAGCAGGACCAGTATCTGCTCCTTTGGGCAAGGAGGAACAGGATGAGCACTGCCAGAGCCCTACAAAATGACCTCCAGCAGGCCACTGGTGTGAATGTCTCAGACCAAACAATCAGGAACAGACTTCATGAGGGTGGCCTGAGGGCCCAACATCCTCTAGTGGACCCTGTGTTCACTGCCCGGCACTGTAGAGCTCAATTGGCATTTGCCATAGAATACCAGAATTGGTAGGTCCACCACTGGTGCCCTGTGCTTTTTTCACAGATGAGAGCAGGTTCACCCTGAGCACATGTGACAGAAGTGAAAGGGTCTGGAGAAGCCTGAAACATCGTTCAGCCATGACGGGTTTGGTGGTGGGTCAGTGATGGTCTGGGGAGGTATATCTCTGGACCGACACAAAGACCTCTACAGGCTAGACAACAGCACCTTAACTGCCATTGGGTATTGGGATGAAATCCTTGGACCCATTGTCAGTCCCTATGCTGGTGCAGTGGGTTCTAGGTTCCTCCTGGTGTACGACAATGGTCATTGGAAGAATGTGACAGTGGGAAGTAAAATTTATTTTAAAAACTGGTTCAAGGCATTAGCTATTTCCACATCCTCTTCTAGCACCCAAGTACTGGATTGCTTACATATAGAAATTATGCACATTCCTTTCCAGACATCCTTCTTGTTATTCTGAGTGAGTTTGTTTTCTATTTTATGGTAGCTTTGTAAACTTCATGTGCTTCACTCAGCTTTTTATTTAGCACTTGCTGTACGTCCTTCAAAGCCTCTTTATCACAGGATTTGAATGCTCTCTTTTTCTCATTCAGGAGACCTTTTAGATATTTACTAATCTAGGGCTTGTTGTTTGGAAAGCAATGCATTGTCTATGTGGGTACCACAGTGTTGAAATAAAAGTTTACTACCTTTGCCCAGTGCTTCCAGTATTGGGTCTGAACCCCATGACCTTGAATTGGACTGAATAGAACTGAGAATATACTTGTATTAGTATTTGAGTAAGCCAAATGTATGTAGTCTCCCTTCAAATTATTGAGGTCAGATGTTTCAGGCACACCCTTTGTTAACAGGTACATAAAATAGATAGATAGATCTTTATTGTCATTGTCACTTTTACAAAGGAACAACGAAACTGAAGGTTTTTTTTTTTTTTTTAGATAGATAGATAGATCTATCACACATATAGCCATGCAATCTCCATTGATAAACATTTGTAGTAAAATGGGTCATGCTGAATAGTTCAGTGACTTTAAATGTGGCATTGCCATGGGATGGCCCCTTTGCTATAAATTAGTATGTAAACTTTCTACTTGCTACACTCTTAAAAATAATGTTTTTTAATGGCACTATATAATTCTTTACCATTTCTTGACAAAGCACCATTTCATTCTGGGATGAGTCCTTTTCTTTTGAATTTGGTTCTTTGTGCTTGAAAAAAACTTTCTAATATGCAGAAAACAACAAACTCATGTATAGCAGGCTGCAGGACACTAACAGATTTAGCTTGTTTTACTGCATTTATGCAGCAATAGTCCTTTTAAAACCATGACTCACTGGTGTTTCACAGATCTGTCATGGTTACTCACACTATGGAGCCTGTTACAGTTCTTCTTCTTCTTCTTTTGGCTGCTCCCGTCATCTTCTTCCATATCGTCCTGTCTTCTGCATGCTCTGTTACACCCACCACCTGCATGTCCTCTCTCATCACATCCATAAACCTTCTCTTATACCTGGCAGCTCTATTGTTAACATCCTTCTCCCAATATACTCCGCATCTCTCCTCTGCACATGTCCAAACCAACACAATCTTCCCTCTCTTGACTTTGTCTCCCAACCTTTCAACCTGAGCTGGCCCTCTAATGTACTCGTTTCTAAGCCTGTCCATCCTCGTCACACCCAATGCAAATCTTAACATCTTTAACTCTGCCACCTCTAGCTCTGTCTCCTGCTTTCTGGTCAGTGCCACCGTCTCCAACCATATAATACTGTATAGCTGGTCTCACTACTGTCTAAATAAATAAAAGTTCTTTATGGAATCATCATGTAGACAGGTCTTTTGGCAACCAAAAATGGTTCCCTTATTGCATTGTTCTGAAGAACCACTCTGGTACCTTTCTTTTGAAAGAGTGTAAATCTGCCTTGGTTAACTATAAGTGCTATTATGAAGTGGAAGTATCTTAAAGAAACAACCTCTCAGCCACAAAGTGGCATACCAAGCACACTCACGGAATGGGTTTATTGGGTGTTAAAGCACAGAATGAATAAAAATTGCCCTTTCTCTGTTGCATCACAGAGTTACAAACTGCTTCTTGGAGCAACATCAGCACAAGAACTGTGTGTTGGGAGCTTCATGAAATGGGTTCTCATGACCAAGCAGCAGCACACACTCCTAAGATCACTATATGCACAATGCCAAACATCAATTGGAGTTGTGTAAAGCACTGTCTGCATTGGACTCTGGAGCAGTGGAAATGTGTTCTCTGGAGTGAAGAATCATATTTCACTTGCTGACAAACGAACCTGGGTTTGGCTGCTGCCAATTGAACACTACCTTCTGTACCGTGTAATCCCTTCTGTAAAGTTTGGTGGAAGCAGGGATAATGGTCTAGGGCTGTTTTTTAGGGTTTGGTCAAGGCCCTTAGGTTCCATTGAAAGGTATTGTTAAAGCTGCAACACACAAAGACATTTGGGGAAGGTCCTTTACTGTTCCAGCATGACAGTACCCCTGTGCACAGGGCCATGCAGGAAGACATTGTTTGATATGTTTGGTATGGAGGAACTCGAGTTGTTTGCACAATGCCCTGACCTCATATCTATTGAACACCTTTGGCATGAGTTGAAATGCCAATTGCGAATAAGGTCTTCTCATCCAACGTCAGTACTTGACCTCACAAATTCTCTTTTGTTGTCACCACAACGCCCTGACCTCAGATCTATTGAACACCTTTGGGATGAATTGAATCACCAATTGTGAATAAGGTCTTCTCATCCAACGTCAGTACTTAACCTCACAAATTCTCTTTTTCCCCGGATAGGAGCAAATTCCCATAGACACTCTTCAAAATCTTCCGGAAAGCCTTCCCAAAAGTGAAGAGGCTGCTAAGGCTCCAGTTGTGTTGGAGTGCTGGGCTTTGGGGGAGTTGTGGGCAAGTCCATTTTCATGCCCATGGTTTTGGAATGGGATGTCAAAAGAAGCTCTTATGGTGTGAAGGTAAGGTGTCCACAAACATTTGGCCATACAGTGTATGTATGTGTAAACATCTTATATATTACCTTTAAAAATGTGCAAAAACAGAGAAAATTACTTGTGAAAAAATAATTTTAAATGTGCAGTATCTGCCTGAACAGCTACAGTAATATATCTATTTATCTTTCTGTCATAAGCCACTTTACATCTATCTATCTCAGTGGTTGAAGTGGGCTGGTACTCACCAGTACAAAGAGACAGTAGCTCTTCCACTTTCAATGCAGACTACCAACAACTTTTCTTACTGTACTGGAACCTCTTTAATAATTTTCATGAAGATCCCCTTCGTATTTGATTGAATGTCACTGTATCACCATAAACAAAATACAACCTGTAATTTATTTCTACTTTAAATACTGAACTATCTATCTATTTATTTGTAGCTTTATTCGGCTTACCTTAAATGATACTAGATAATTGGGTTTGTTTCTAGACGGGACCCTTTTTGGTGAGGAAAGGCGCGAAATTAAAAAGCGAGTGAACCTGAATAAGCTGTTGCTCGAGATGATGATTGATGGATTCCGGGGACTGGGGTGCAAGGGTTTCATTTTGCTGTTGTAGTAAGGTACAACAAGTAAGAATAAAGAAAGTCACAATGTGGTAACCCAATTGTGTTTTTTTTTTCCTCGCTTTGGGAGACTTAGAAATTTCGATTGTTACAAAGCAAACGGGTTACATATCTATCTATGAACTTGTACTAGAAAGCACGATGTATATTAAGGAATGAAGAGTTTTCCTTTTTTCATTGAGGACGTTTTAAAGCGAATTATTCCTTTTTTAAAGGAGTACTAAAAAAGCAGTCAAGCGTTCCTCATCCCCGGGTAACGCTAATTCCTCCTTGAGCAAAAGAGCAACGTGATCGTTTATGGTTTTTAATAACAACAAACGTCACAACGGAGGCTTGGGGTTTGTGAAGACACAGCGGATTTGTGGAGGAGCCGAGTGGATTCCACAAGGCTGCCTTAGAAACAGCTGATTAATTGTACTGCAACAAGCACAGTAAAATAATGGGAAGACTGGTATATCAGATGTTATTGCCGTAGTTTACTTCCAGAGAGCTGTTTGGTTTTACAGTTTAGACTCTTAATATTAAGGTTGTATTGTTTTGGGAAGTTCAAGCGGGAGTCTTTGTCATTTCACATTTGCCACCACGGATTTTAAAAACCATGACCCTCACGATTAGAACTAGAAAATAACGGATTATTACGACTGGACTGTGACAAATGAAATACAGACATCATTCATGGTCTCAGATACGAATATGCGTTACTATTTATATTAAATGTCTTAAACTGCCTATCGGGTGAAGTCGAGGTAATATAAATAGTTTGCTGCTTTCAGCCCCGCGAGTAAACAGTGGACTAATTATTTCCACTTTTATCAATTTCTCGGGCTGCTAGCTGAGTAGCCGCAGGGCTGATACGCGCTTGGTGAGTCTTGGGATTTCAGACTTTCTGTCAGAAGCGGCGTGCAAATCGCACATACAGCACAAAAAATAAAAGAAGCTAGACTTTGAACACGTGCCCTCGACTTACCGAGGTACGCGTCGTCACTATAAGTTTATTATTAGTCGAGATGAAGATTATGATTTGCTTCAGCAGTTGCCCAAAGCGTGTGCGGATTCCCAGCTTACTAAATAATGCCGCAATCACCCCTTCTACAGCCTGAAAAAATGCCATCATCACCCTGTAGTGACACTGCTCTCTACTTATTACATTCAGTATTTCCTGCTCACGCTCCCGTTGTCTGGTTTGGGCGCCTTTAGACTGCAATAATCCGCAATATATTTTCAGTCTAGGTTTTTAAATGCCGGATTTGTTTGAGGTTTTACATCAAATAGCACCTTCATGTGGAACATCGACTTGTCCATAATTTAGCTAAGTCAAATTATCTACCAGTCTCAAGTCCATTTATCGTTGTCTATTTGAGATGTTTATACCAGGAGTAAGATAGATGGGGCGCTATATAGCAGTGTACAGTAAACAAATTAACACTGAGGAGAACAGAAAAAAAACTGGAATTCGAGTTTCGACTCTCAGATATTGACCTCATTGTCACTGACGACGTTTGACAGAATACTCGATAGGACGATTCTCTATTTACTAATGAAGTCGAAATATTAAAGCGGAAATATCTGTAGTTCCGACTCCATGTACTAAAGGAAAAGTAGGGTAATTGCTGCAGATAAGAGATCACTGGACATTGATTAGGTTTTGGTTAACACTTTTTCCTAACACTTAAAAAATATATAGATTTTCCTTTATCCTTTACCCCTTTGGGGGTGGCGTGGGACGACCTTCCCAGGCCCCGCGCCTAAGGGGGCCCCGCTTTTGAGGTCCGCGTGTCCCGTTCAAGCGGATTTGTCGTTATATTCTCCAGTTATATTTTGATAAAGTTCGAGTGTTATCTTGGAAAAAAATTTGCTGAATACTGTAACGAGAAAATCCGGTGTATGTTAACATTATTTTTATTAAATTCGTGCGCAGGTTTATACACTCCACACATACCGGTAACCCTGCAAACCCCTAAGGCCGCCTCTGCCCCTCACACCCACTTAATCCTATTCAATATTTTGGGGGTCATTGGCACAATTTCTCCTGGCAGCACTAAGCGCAAGGCAGGAAAAAAACCCTGGCTGGGTTACCAGTTCATTACTGGCATATACAACCACATTCTCCCACACGAGCTGGCTTGAGTTGCAAGTTAAACGTAACACACGGATGTTCGGAAGGAGATGAAGAAAAAAGATGATGAGAATATTTGCGGACAGGATCCAACCTCAGTCTCCCGAGCCTAAGGAGTAACTGCGATAGCAACAGTGGAGATCATATTTATTAACTCACACGCCAATGCCATTTGCTTTTAAATTTAAATTGTGAAATTAAACAAAATATTGTTTGTAATAGGTTTCTTTAAAATACACTTTATTTAGTCATTCGTACTTAGTTATATTGATTGGCTCCTAAAGACGTTTTGAAACATGTCACTTTGTTAGTCTTATTGAAAATCTGAATGTTTGATACTTGCATATTTAAATTAAAATTTCTATCACCTTCAAAAAACGTCTAAAGTATTCTCACTGTCAACATTGAAAAAGTTAACCGTTTTCCATTTTATGCATTATACCTTACATAAGTTAAATTTATGTCCTAATGTGAGGCAAGCAGCGGGTGACAGTCCCTAAGGCAAGTAAATTAATGAGTTTCTGCTTACATTTTAAAAAAAATGTATACATACACGAATTATTGTGATGACTTATATGTTGTCTTAGGTAAACGTGCCTGCATATTGTATAATGAAAGCTTACCTTTTTAGTTATACAAAGCTATCTTACAAAGGTTATTCTCCCTTATATTAATAATGTTTTTGTAGAATTGCACTTCATTAAGGTACATATACATTCAACATCCCCAGAATTTAAACGTGACTATAGTTATAGATTTGGTTGATACTAGCTGGTAAAGAGAATGTTATATTTTGCAGTTTCTTAGATACCTGTACATTATCAGTGACATATATGATTAAATACACTTTATTTTATTATATGTTCTAGACGTTAAAACAGGACAAATGATTATCACAGCTCCAGAAATGTTGTTTTGAATTCCAGTGGGCTGCACTACAGTTGAAAAGACATGGGTGTGAATCCCAACCCAGGTACTGCCTGTATGTTTTTCGCTTATTGCCCTTTGTCTTGTGTGCTCGGTGATCGATTGGTGTCCATCCTTGGTTGGTTCATGACTTATGCTCAATGCAGTTGAGTCAACATTAAGAGTTTAACTGTATTCCTGTAAACTGATAACCTGATAAAGTCAGTTGATTTGAGATTTATGTTTTCAATAGTAGACTTTACTGAAAGAACAAAGACTGACTTTATATGTAACATCTGTGAACCATAAGAAGTTGATTTAGTCTTTACTTTGAAAATACAAAGACTTAATCCACCATTTTCATGTAAATATACAGTAGAGACACTGGGAAGTGTTTATAGGTGGTAATGCCATAATAAACTGCATTTGTTACATCTTTAAATGTTGATATTAATGCCATGCATGTATAACACGAACACATTTGGAAATCATCTTTACTTATGTACCACACACTAATCACATGAACTTAAAATATATACAGTGTCAAGTTTTAGACTTTAAAGTGACCACAGTATACAGCACAACTCCACTTCGAGACCACATAACAAGAAATACCCATTTTGGAAAACAAAGTAAAAACTGGCTACAACATTTTTAAATTCATATTTTCTTCCCAAGACAAGGGAATCAGAACAAATTAGCATACTTTTTTTTATAGATGTAAGTATTGTCTACAGCTTTCAGCAGAATGACAAAGTAAGCAGAGTTTCGAAACTTTACATGCAGAGAAAGAGATCACAGGCCTGGTATTTTTATGAAACAGTATTATTCATGGTGGGAAAAATGGAAGTAATGTTTCGCTTGAAGTGGTTCCAGATGGCTGCAGATGTGTCCATTTAACCTAATCACATGGAGTGTCCTTGTCTGGTCTGTCATTGGCTTCTGCAAGTCAGGCTAATGGTTTTCGTTGGTGGTACCAATGTTTGATGTTCCATGGTATTTTTGTCTGGTTTGTGGTCCACAGGGGTGGATTAAGCTGTTTTAATAATGGATAAGATTATTTGTAAAAAATAGTCTATAATTAATTTCTGCTTAGAGACCATTTTTTATGTCCAGTATGTGGTGAGGCTACTTGGTTTTTGTGTTCAGACACCAGTATAAGGTCATGGCCCTGTTTCATTATTATTCAAACATATTGTAATCACCACGAGATATGAAAGACATAGCATTGCCAGTTCACACCTGTGCATCATATTTATTGTTTTATTCAGAACAGGTGTGGGCTGTAGGGGGCACCACAGAGCCCCAAACCCCAGACACAGCTGTTCCAAGACATTGCCAGGCTCAAATAAAGTAATTTTAGAGATTTCTTCTTCTTCTAAAACACAAAATACACTCATCAAATTTTTCTTTTCTTTTTAATCCTCCTCCAATCATGCATGTGAGCTTTGCCTGACTCCACTTCTGACTTCACCTTGGCAAGATGGAGCAACTTCTTTTATGCTGAATCTGGGCGTACTTCTTGTGCCAGACCATTGCACCTAGGAAACACTTCCAGGTCCTGTGGAACTGCCATACAACACAACGGGGCTGCCTTCCCGAACTACAAGTCCCATGTAGCTACATGGGTGTTCGAACTGGAGTTAGACCAAAGCAGCACTGTCACCGTTTGCACTGCGGAAATGACTGCTCCTGGCAGGCAGCTTCTCCCAGTCTATCTGCTACACTTTCTCCCTGACTGGAAAGAGCCCATTCCGACCAGGATGCACGTCTGTATGTGTCTTTCTTACATATTCGGGATGACGCTTCATCCATTATGACTATGACAAAGGCAAATATGTAATATCAGCACGGCCAAATAAAGATCTCCATTGTTTGGATCACTAAGAATGCCTCCAAAGCAACAATATGCACAAACACAAGTCAAGCTTCTTGCCTTTCTGTCCCATTCATGGTACTTTGTAGACCTGCAGAGGCGTGGCTGACTCCTTGTGATCGCTTCTCCAGCATGCGGTCTGTCCCTTGACAAACCAGAGTTCCTCCTTGTTGTGTCTGTGATTCCTATATTTATCTGCTAAGAGCCTTCCAGAAAATGTGGGAAAGATAAGCTTTTTTTCTAGAATGTTTACTATCACTCCAGATAACTGACACAACCCTATCCAAATCTCAGTGTTCAACCTGCCTGCCATGATACTTTGCATTCTTTCAATAAAGTGTCTTAAAAGAGAAATAACCACCCTTCAGCATAACCAGTTGGCAGTAATTTTATTTTGTCATTGACAGATTTTTAATTTTCTTTATAACATTACCAGTTATTAGGTGGTATAGGCACCTTACCCCCAAGCCTATGCAGCAGCAGCATATATAAGCAATGGTAGCGGGCCAGATATAATAAGAATAAATGTCAAGTATCTGTATAAAGAGTATCAAGGTGTCATATGTACCATTGTCCTTTACAATTGTTGTGCTTTACCCTTTATCCTGTCTCTATGGTTAAGCACAATATCAGTTGTCAGGTAGGATGGGACTCACTTAAAACTTTCTTGAATGGTGCTTTTCAATATCCCTTTGTGATAACAAAGTTATTAATACATATATAAGCAGAAAAAGTTTAATGATACAAGTGGGACTTGAACCACAGTCTTGCTGACATGGTACTATCATCACTATTATGAAACTGCTATAGATAGTCACTCAGATTACACTTCCCGTGTATTAAATGCAACACATTGTCATAGATTTATATTTTTTTTTCATCATTAAATTATCTTTTTGTTGAAGATGGGGTTTTGTGGCCCTCAGTGTCATGTGATCGATTCTCTAGTAAAAA
Organism: Erpetoichthys calabaricus; assembly: GCF_900747795.2. NCBI lineage: Eukaryota > Metazoa > Chordata > Cladistia > Polypteriformes > Polypteridae > Erpetoichthys > Erpetoichthys calabaricus. The sequence goes on along the minus strand of NC_041405.2, from coordinate 92,420,372 downwards.
CTGTTTCCTTGTGTTGCTTGCAAATAGCAAAGAATTTCTTGTCAGTCTATCAGTGAGTCAATAAGGGACATACAAGAACAGAACACTGCCTAGTGCATCACTCTGCCTCTGCCAATTTGCCTTCTTCCCATAGCAGTGACGTGCGGTGAGGTTCATGGCTGGTGAGGCTCTGACTCCTTCAGAGTCAGATTTACAAATATATGAACCCAAAAGGGTAGCTTATTCACTATTCAATTAGCAGCATGCACATTGACTACTGATTATGTTTCATATCTCATCAGCATTCTTTACACACACATACTGTAGGTAAGGTACATATTTGGCTGAGAAAGAACATTACATTTATAGCACTGAGAGAGAGCGGAGAGAGCGCATTTGCTCTGCACCCTCCATGTGTTCTAAATTTGCTATTGCAATTCCACAATTCATACTCATTCAGTACAAATTAAAGTATAGAGTAGTGTACATAAAATGCATTTCAATTTTGACCTTATTTGAAATATTTAGTTGTTTTTAAAAGCTTTTAATTCTGATGCTTTAATCCATTTTAATGCAGACTATTCAACCAAAGGATAACAAGAAAAACAAAACAATATTTTATTTAAGGTCAACATTTAGTTCTCCCTTAGTTTGCAGCAGACCTTTTAGCTCCAGAGTTGGTCTTCTGTTATTTAACACTTCCTGTTTTGACTGAAAGTCCAGTTTTGGGAAATTTTTAAGCTTAGATATACAGTAATCCCTCCTCCATCGTGGGGGTTGCGTTCCAGAGCCACCCGCGAAATAAGAAAATCCGCGAAGTAGAAACCATATGTTTATATGGTTATTTTTATATTGTCATGCTTGGGTCACAGATTTGCGCAGAAACACAGGAGGTTGTAGAGAGACAGGAACGTTATTCAAACACTGCAAACAAACATTTGTCTCTTTTTCAAAAGTTTAAACTGTGCTCCATGACAAGACAGAGATGACAGTTCAGTCTCACAATTAAAAGAATGCAAACATATCTTCCTCTTCAAAGGAGCAAACAAATCAATAGGGCTGTTTGGCTTTTAAGTATGCGAAGCACTGCGGCACAAAGCTGTTGAAGGTGGCAGCTCACACCCCCTCTGTCAGGAGCAGAGAGAGAGAGAGAGAGAGAGAGAGAGAGACAGATAAAAAAAATCAATACGTGCCCTTCGAGCTTTTAAGTATGCGAAGCACCGTGCAGCATGTCGCTTCACGAAGCAGATGCACAGAAGGTAGCCAACGTGAAGATAATCTTTCAGCATTTTTAGACGAGCGTCCGTATCGTCTAGGTGTGCGAACAGCCCCCCTGCTCACACCCCCTACGTCAGGATCAGAGAAAGTCAGCGCAAGAGAGACAGAGAAAAGTAAGTTGGGTAGCTTCTCAGCCATCTGCCAATAGCGTCCCTTGTATGAAATCAACTGGGCAAACCAACTGAGGAAGCATGTACCAGAAATGAAAAGACCCATTGTCCACAGAAATCCGCGAACCAGCAAAAAATCCGCGATATATATTTAAATATGCTTACATATAAAATCCGCGATAGAGTGAAGCCGCGAAAGGCGAAGCGCGATATAGCGAGGGATCACTGTATAATCTTCCATTTTGGCAGTCAGTCATAACAAAAAATAAAAATAAACGGACCGCTGCAGTGCACTTGACTTTCTCATATCGCTAACTTATTGGTGCCTAGAGCCTCTGCGTAGAAAAACAGCAGCAACGAGCACCTATTTGGCTCACATCTTCCCTTTTAGTGTGACACGGTACTATCTGCCTCACCTTGTGCCTTTTCACTGTGGTTTTATGTCCGATTAGCAAGACTAAATATATCACACACATTCATTAAAGATATTAGCTAGACTGTGGAAAGTCAGGGTGTATAATAAACGTTTCTGCAAACATTATATTGGCGACATACAGAGAGACAGCAACAGGCATGCACCAATTACATGCATCAACCCAGTGTGTGAGGGAGAGCGCAGTCCGAGGCGAGGCTAGACTCGTCGCTGCCATACCTCACGTTTCTCCCCTGTATTTGAACAAGAAATGAGCAAATTCTGCAATTTTGACCATAAAATGATCAAAATTACTGGAATCATACAGAAACAAATTCATAGCCCAGACCATTGGACAAATTAATTTTAAGTTATCATTATTAGTTTTTTTTTACTTTTGATGATAAGAGCCTCACCTGCCTCTCCTGACCACACATCCTTGTCCCATAGGTGCATCTTGCTACCATCTTCTCCACAGGAAAACAATGCACATGCATCCACATGATCCAAAAAAAAAATGTGATTCATCATACAAGGCCACCTTCTTCCATTGCTCCATGGTCCAGTTGTGATGCTCATATGCCCATTGTAAGTGCTTTTGGCAGTGGACAGGGGCCCTGCAGCCCTATACACAGTAAGCTGTGATGCACTGTGTTTCCTAACACCTTGCTGTCATGGCCAGTATTAAGATTTTCAGCAGTTTGTGCTTCAGTAGTCCCAGTAGCCATACCACATGCACTTCAGAAGAGGTCATCCACCTTCAGCTAAACATGTTCGGGCCCAGTCAGTACTTGGATGGGAGACCATCTAGGAAAAGCTTGGGTTGTTATTGGAAGAGGTGTTGGTGAGGGCGGCAGGGGACACTTAGCCTGTGGTCTGAATGTGGACCCCAACACCCCAGTGCAGTGATGGGGACACTGTGCTGTAAAAATGGTGTCATCCTTCAGATGAAACATAAAACTGAGGTCCTCACTCTTTATGGGCATAAAAGACCCCTGGGCATCCATCGTAAGAGCAGAGTGTATCCCGATGTCCAGGCTAAATTGCCCTCCATGGCCTCATTCTGGCCCCATAATCATCCCCTGTCTTTAATTGGCTATCTCTCTCACCACCTCACCGCCTAATAGTGCATGTTATTTGGCAAGTGTACTGGCACAGAAATGGTTGCTGTCACATCATCCAGGTGGAATGCTGCACGTTAGTTGTGGTTGAAGTGGCTCCCCACTCACTATGAAAATCTGAATTATTATTATTATTATTCTTTGGGATTGTACAAGCTTGGCTTGCCTTTGCTTCCCATGTGCATAAATGAGTTTTGAGCACTCATGACCTTATTGCCAGTTCACTGGTTGAGATATTTATATATTGTAACAGACAGGGGCGCTCTCGCTCCCTTGAACCCTCGGACACCATGCCAGACACCAGGTAAAAGTCCAAAATGACTTTATTATTAATAATAAATGTGCACAAAGCACCCTCCACTCCACTATACTCCAATAAACAATACACAATAATCAACAATCAATCCTCCACTCTCCCAGACGCATTGCCACCCTTCCACCCAGCTCAGCTCGTTTGTCTGGGATTTCCCAGAGTCCTTTACAGTCCGTGACCCGGAAGTGCTTCTGAACCCTCAGTCCATGTCACTTCCTAGCACCTTTGGGTCAGATCAAAAACTCTTCATTTTCATCCCGGAAATACATCATTCCCTCTGTTGCTGTGACTATGACGCAGTTCCAGGTTATAGGGCACATAAACAGTCCCTGGGCCTCCCTGCAGTGACTCCTGGCGGCCCCCATGGTATCCAGCAGGGCTGTGCATTAAAAGTCCACTGTCCATAATTCCCTGCTGGCATTCGAGGCATCTCCATGCTGCAAGGAGGGCTCCAACTGGTGGCCTGGGGGTGTTGGCCAGGATGAATGGCTGGCCATATCTCACAGTACTCATCCCCCCAGCTGCCATCCCCCTGTTTGTATCCCTCTGCGAGTCTGAAAACAGTCTGGAAACTTCCGCTCCGCCCCTTTGCCCACTGAGGAGGGTTCCATGGCTGCCCCTGAGCTCTCAGCTCTCTTTTCTATTTTGTCAGGAGACCCCCGCTTTATTTTTGGGATTTCCTGTTTAATCTGGGGCTTGTCCACAGTTTGGGTCTCTCTATAGGAAAGAGAGAGCCCTTTTACTGTCTGCACCCCTTTCGATTTACAAATGACCGGCGGCAGCGTCTTCAGAACCACATTGCTCTGGGAGATAGCACTAGTCAGCTGCTCCGGCACGATCGGTTCTTCCTCCGCCCACTCAGTCAAGGTTCCTGACTCCCTTGTAGGGCTTGCACCTACTTGGCACCCGCTATGGATTAATTGTGGGCCCGTGTCATTCTGCATCCCTATTTCATTATATACGGTACTGGTTGAACTCACCTGTACCACCGCATTTATCATGACGGGAGGCTCCCGACCAAATCGCTGTAGGTACTCGTCTACCTTTCTTAACGGCGCTTCAGCCGCTGCTCCCAGCTCCCCAACAATCTTCTTTATTGTTGCCACAATCTGCAAGAAACTGTGCACGGGCTGAAGCAACTTCTCCAGCTTGCGCATGTCCAAAAAGTTATTTAATTCAGCCGGAGGTATGCTCAGTAGATCACTAACCTTACCCTCCGGCTGGGAGCCAATGAGCACGCCTGCTCCTGGCACGTGCTCTGACGGGTTCCGCAAGGGAGCCTGGGATTTGGAGTTCTTTTTGGACGAGGACCGGGCCGCCATCTTTGGCTGACTGTGATCTGCCTGTATTAATTTGTCGGCAGATCGTCCAGCCATTTCCCGGCCCTCCTTACCTTTTTGTGGGGTGAGCGGCGCTTTGCTCGCCTCCCTCTTCGGAAAAACCAAGTCCGTCTTTTCCTGGATGAAGCCGAAAGCAGTAGTACGTGGACCTCCTCCTTTCCTCAATCCTTCGGGGTGGGTCACGTGTCCCTCGTCGGCATCCGACATGCAGAAGTCCTTTGTATTGCTCGTCTGCCCGAACGAGAGCGCAACACCATCTTCGGGACACTCTCCTGCATCCTGCAGAACCTCCGAATGATCTTCTCCGAGGTATGTGCACGGGACAAAATGTGTTATTTTAAAGATGTTATCAATTGAATCCCCGGCACATACCTCGAAGCAGTCATCTTCCTCCGGAGGCTTCTCCCGAAACATGTAGCTGCTCCATGGCTCAGCTTGAGCGCAGGCAATGTTGAGCCCTAGACCTCAGCTGTTGCTGGCACTCTGCTTTGTCTTCTTTTTTCCCATGATGTCCTTGGTAAAGGTGGGGTTTGGCGATTTTTCTCTGCCTGTCGTGACGCTGCCTTCTTAGGGTTTTGTCCACAGTAAATTTTTAAATACAGGTCCTCTGCCAATCCGACGGCCAGAGAATCCTGCTGACTACGCCAACTGTGACAGACAGGGGCGCTCTCGCTCCCTGACTTCCTAGCACCTCCAGGTCAGATCAAAAACTCTTCTTTTTCATCCCGGAAGTATGTCATTCCCTCTGTCACTGTGACTAAGATGCACTTCCGGATTATAGGGCACATAATAGTCCCTGGGCCTCCCTGCAGCGACTCCTGGCGGCCCCCATGGTATCCAGCAGGGCTGTGCATTAAAAGTCCACTGTCCATAATTCCCTGCTGGCATTCGGGGCATCTCCATGCTACAAGGAGGGCTCCATCTGGCGGCCTGGGGGTGTTGGCCGGGATCAATGGCTGGCCATATCTCAAAATATATACATATAAAATATGTGTGTGTGTGTGTGTATATATATATACATGCACATGGGAGGCAGCTAAAGGGCTTGAGTAAGGGCAGTTCCAAGTCATACCAGGATGTGGCAGAGTGCACTGACTCTTTTTCTCCCTTTCCTGCAGACCATTCACGGAGATTCCACCTGCTTCTCTTGACGTCACTTCCGGGACCGAGCCTATGGAAGGAGTCCTTGCCGGCTCCGGCCCCTGTGATGTCACGTCCGGGCTCGAACCTATGGCTGAAGACCTTCATGAACCCAATCCCTTTGATCTCACTTCCTGTCTCCCCCTTTAAAAGCCTCCACCTTTTCCCTTTTCCCTCAGTTCTGTTTTGGACTCGGTTTTGTGCACATCAGTGCTGTATACAATTTTACAACTTTGCAGCCAGGATACCAATTACACTGGTGGCTGCCCCAAAACGTTCTATGTCTCTGAGTCATAGTGGAACCTCGGTTTGCGAGTAACTTGGTTTACGAGTGTTTTGCAAGACGAGCAAAAATTTTTATTAAATTTTGACTTGATAAACGAGCGAGGTCTTGCAGTACGAGTAGTATGTATACTCTTTGTCTGCTGAGCGTCATGTGATCACAACTGAGCTGATGGTTCTTCTCTCTCTCTCGCTGCGGGATTGTGGGCAATCGTCTCCTATTCTCCGTCTGAGTCGGCGTGCCTCACTCATAGTAAACATCCGTATGAGCGTATACTGTTTACTGCAGCATTAGCATTGTGACTGTGTGTG